>NC_134403.1:27486182-27713682 GCF_038048845.1 Mixophyes fleayi | reverse complement strand
TAATGTTACATTATAATTGCATACCTCTCAACATCGTATAATATGGAATGCTTTTCTCTATAGAGACATTGACATCTCTCTGCTCACGACTGCTCTGCTTATAGGTCCGATTTAAATCAGTTAAATTAATGCATTGCATGGTGGCAAGGTGGTTAGTATCGCTGCCTGACAGCACTGGGGCATTGAGATCAATTCTCGAAACGTCAAAAATTGTGAGGTATGCATGTGGGTTTCCTCCAGGTGCTCTGGTTTCCTTCCATGGTTCAAAAACATACTGGTAGTTTAATTGGCTTCTTAACAAATTGGCTCTAATGTGTTTGAGTGCCTGTAGTAGGGTAACGTGACCGTACGCTCCACTGGGATTAATTCGCTGTCACAATTTTGCAGCCTAGCTATCTGATTGGATAATCAAGCCCTTTCGGAATACATATGCATTTGTTTCTATGAAACATAACTGTTCCGACGTCTAAATAAAGTTAGGACATCAAACTCATCCTCTAAAACAGTAAGAATAATTTTTCGGCTTAACAGTCCCCTCACATGAACCTGACACCAGGTGTTTCTCTTAAATAACCCCATTATAAATATCTATGCAGTGTCCTGACCTTGCGTTTTCCCAGCAATTCATTCCACCTGTGTAAAAACACACACTTTATCTTAAATAAACAAGCATACTTCAAAGAGCCATCTCCTAATACATACAAAGGTCTGCTGTTACGGCTTTAGCTGGCTGATGGATTCCAGGATGGTGGGTGGGTCATAAACTGAAAGTGGGCGGGGCATAGAACAATAAAAAACATATTATGGAATATTGCCTGGAAACAGGTTATGGAGTGGACAAATAGTAGGAAAGATATAGAATTCACTGCTGCTAACAGAAACATTTATTTATTGATCCAAGCCAGTGACTTGGAATATGGCATGTTCTTTTGCAACATTATGGGAATGTGTAGCGAGTAACTTTTTGATTGTCGGAAGTCCTTTTTATTATGTACAACTCTGTTGAAGAAGAAACATTTCCCCCCGCCGATTCATGGCTGAGGTGGTTATACAGCACCATTCAAGTGTTTTGTAATTTGCAGACTATAATAAAGTAGGATTTATATATGTTAAATTTGTCTGTATATTATAGATAAGCTATAAAAATAAATAAAAATAAATGGCTTGAATGAAGATCATGCGATAGATTGATCAAGGCTCCAAAAATGGCAAAGTGGAGATGTTGCCCATAGCAACCAATTAGATTCAAGCTCTCATTTTCTATAATGTACAGGATAAATGATAGCTAGAATCTGATTGGTTGTTATGGGCAACACCTCCACTTTGACAAAAAAATACCCTCATGTGTCCATTACTTGTTTTCATGGGCATTTCACATTATCTTCAAATATGGGCGTTGCATCTACTCTTTGTGAAAAATATAATTAAATACGTCAAATTGAATGTCTTGGGAGTTTATCCCATAAAGTGTGATTTTTTTTTTTAAAATTAAATGAAAATTATAAAAAAAAAAAAATCACAACAAACAGTGGTACTCCCATCACTAGTAAAACGCTGTGAAGAAAGAAAGATTGTGTGTAATATTCCCATATCACGTCCTATGATCTATAGTTAATATGAACATTAATGTAAGATACAAAAGTAACAAAAAAGTAACAGCGATTACAAACGATAAATTGTCTTTAAAACTGCAACATAAGCAAGATTTTCAACATTGATTTTCTTTGCTCAGCATAAAGTGGATCTGACATAAGATCTATATGTTATTCTGTTAGAAAAAAAGTTGTTTGCTTGTTTTCTTAAACTATTTCCCCATATTAAACATAGAAACGGGTTGACGCCGAATAGCCACTCAAGTCACCAATGGGTTCTCCTGAGGGCGGGATGGAGGTGTGACAGCAGACTTATAACTATGAAAACTCCATCATAGGCAAACCAAGGGGGGGGGGGTTACTAGTGCCTGGAAACCCCCCTCCAAGCCTGGGGTACTGTATGATTGAGGTGGCTGGAACCTGCTCCTGCTTCATACAGCTCTGCTTGAAAAGGGAGAGCTGCACCCAACAGTAGTGCACACAGCATTGCCCATGTATATTATGGGGATAGCAGAGTTGGCTGCTCTCTAAGAGTTGGAAAGCAGCCAAGCACTGTATAATATTATAACCACGCCCCCATGCATGCTGGTCACGCCCACTGGCGGCGTGGTGTGGAAACCCCCTTCTACGAATCCTACGTTTGCCCCTGTCCATATACTATATAAATATGTGATAAATAAAATACCAGATATTGGACCCTATGGTGGGCTCTTGTAAATGGATCTTAGTGGTTAGCACTTCTGCCTCACAGCACTGGGGTCATGAGTTCAATTCCCGACCATGGCCCTATGGCGTGTGGAGTTTGTATGTTCTCCCGTGTTTGCGTGGGTTTCCTCCGGGTGCTCCTGTTTCCTCCCACACTCCAAAAACATACTGGTTGGCTGCTATCAAATTGACCTTAGTCTCTGTCTGTCCGTGTGTGTCTGTGTGTGTGTGTGTGTGTGTTAGGGAATTTAGACTGTAAGGTCCAATGGGGTAGGGACTGATGTGAGTGAGTTCTCTGTACAGCGCTGCAGAATCAGTGGCGCTATATAAATAAATGATGATGATCCTGCATTCCCCAATCTAATATTAAAGATGACAGTAACATTTATTTGTATAAAGAACTTCATGTAATTCCAATTAATGCAATAACTTCCAGTGTATTTACAGTGAAGCTTTAAGTAATATAGCTGTGGAAAAAAATAGCCATTTTTAAAAAACTTTGTTTTCTCAAGACAATACTGCTTTTACATCATCCCAGCTGTCAGTCAGGTTGCTCAAAGTTTACAGCTCTTGAAAGATTGCCCTATCTATCCCATACTCCTCCTATGGGTCCTAGGGGTATATTTACTAAACTGCGGGTTTGAAACGGTGGAGATATTGCCTATAGCAACCAATCAGATCCCAGCTATCATTTTGTAGAATGTACTAAATAAATGCTAACTAGAATCTGGTTGGTTGCTATAGGCAACATCTCCACTTTTCCTTTTTAGAAAGTTTGATAAATGTACTATGTGTAAAGCACCGTGTGGCAAGAAGTACAGAAGTCACCATTTAAATCCACTTTTTATCAAGAAAACCTCAAAAGAAAGGGGTAACTTTTATTTGTAAGATTTCTAATTAACAAAATGATTTAAACATGTAATTGATTAAGTATCCTAAGATTTTACGTCTAGAGCAGTTTCCCCAAATATAGCAGATATTTCTCTAGCGTCGGAATTACAATTTACTGGTGACTAACGAAATAATTATACCTCAAACAAATTCACCTTTTAAAGAAAAGCCTGCAGCCACCAGGAAATAAATAGGCTGTAATGATTTGTCCATAGAGGGACAAGTGTTTCACATTTACAATAAGGTCTTATTAAAGAAAATTGCCGGTCTTTTAATCTTCTCAGGCAAAGTATCAACTACTAAGAACCTTCGGGAGATTTGGCTTTCACTCAAACTTTCAGCAGATCAGTGGCAGAAGGTAAATCTTACAGCACTAATGTACATTTCTAAAATGTATTTGCACAAACGCACCTCGGTGCGCATACGTAGATGATCTTGACACGTTGCGCAAAAACGCGCTAATATCACAACACGGAATAGGTGCTACAGGGGCGCATTTCTGCATGTTTGTTATCGACGTTTGCTGAATTTCTAAATTAACAATTTAATCATATATATAAAAATATAAATAACTCTGATCTGCAGAAAGTTACTATCTATGGTACGAACACAGTGTCCTACAGCAAAGCTCATTGGTGATTGGTTGCTCTGAGTTATGGTACTGTGTAAATTTGCACCTCTGCAGGGACAGCATGTTCTCCCGCAAAACTCAATCTTTGTGAAACTTTTCCACTTCTCAACTCACGCCATTTCAAAATGGATAAAAAGGAACACATTAGCTACACCCCGATCCACACAAGCCACATCCTGATCAAGCATACCACGGCCATTCCTGATCGGACATACTTGTCTACTCTCTTGGAATCTCCAGGAATCCTTCCCGGACTCCTGGAGAGTAGGCACCCTCCTGGATCCCGGCAGGGGTGGAGCTTAACGACGCACCTCGGTAATACATCGCAGGGGGCGGGCCATGGTGACTCCCATCTGCTCTTGCCGCTAGTGGCGGATCCAGGGGTGGGCTATGGCTTCCCCCCCAACCCTAGCAGCACAAGCATACCTTTAAATTGCCAAGACACCAATCAAATGGGAGAGGGCCAATCTGGACCAGCCAATCAGAATGAAGGAGGGGTATGACTATAATAAATCGCCTGCCCCTAAAAATAAAGTCTAGGTCCTCCCCTGCTTGCCACTTCAGCTCCCCTTTGGGATTTCCCGGAGGCGAAGTTGGGGAAGTAAGCCTTTATGCTGAACATCTGAGATTGTCCCATGATAGTTGTGACTATTGAAAACTAGGTCATTCTTAATAATGAAATTAGGTGGTGATGAAATATGTGGAGGAATATAAAGGTCTAGAAGTCTCCTTCTATCTATCATTGCCTCTGCAACAAGATATTCCTGCTAAGGAACATTGCTATTTCTAGTGACAGTATACCAGGCAACACCGTAGCCCAAACACATTTATAATTACAGAGGGTGGGAGATGATTACATCGGTCATTACAGATATATGCTTCTTTCAACTTCAACATTCAACAACACATCAGGACCACTTGTGGTGCACAAATGTACATTATATTCAATGTAACCTGGATGGACATAGGACACCACTACAATATGATCTGAGTACTGTAAAACATAATAATAAGCGTACTTTATCTAAATAGGTCTCTTTAAAAAAATCTAAACTTATACAACATACAAAATAGGAACACTGAGAATTGCATACAGAACAAAATACGTTGAAACATTGCGTTTGTTCATATCTTAGGAATATTACTTCATATTGAGATGCCCAAAGCTTGAATCAGACATTGCTGCGTGCAGTTGAGCAATTGTACACAAAATACAGCACGTATCAGCTTATTATTCTGTACTGTTCTCTATGACACTGAATGCAAGTAACAGGGAAACCAGATTAAGCGGAATTTGAATAAAAAAAAGATGATTACTGCAAATGAAGCTTTGGACAATCCTTATCTCATAACTCCCAACATTCAGAATACTGAAAGTGGGATAAAATAAGCCCCACCCACCCCACCCAAACCCTGCCCAGTTACAGCCAAATCCACCTACAAATGGGCATATTTGTTCAAAAACCACACCCAGTTGACTTTCCCGTTAAGCCCCACCCCTTTTGTGGTTTGTGATTTGGAACATCCTGCCAAAATAGGGACCGTTGTATGTTGTCTTCCAGTGTTGACCAAATACAGAACCCCCAAAACAGAATCCGAGGGACCTTTTCTTTAATCTCAGCTCTGGGACTTGATAACCAATCCTCCTAATATCACAGGGAGATTCATCATCATCATCATTTATGTATATAGCGCCAGAAAATTCCGTAGCGCTTTACAATTGGGAACAAACATTGATAAGACAATACTGGCTAATACATACAGACAGGGAGGTAAGAGAACCCTGCTCGCAAGCTTACAATCTATAGGACAATGGCCACATACTACATCATATTGCACAATGGACCAGCTAGAATGCAAAGATAAAAGTATTGAGTGGGCTGTGTGTGTACCAATGTTGGTCAGAGGGTTGTTGTCTTGTGTTAGCTGTGTAGAGGGTGGTAATAGTGTAACCTAGGGAGATTAAGATGGTGGTTGAGGAATATTATAAGCATGTCTGAAGAGGTGGGTTTTCAGAGACCGCTTGAAGGTTTGAAGACTAGAGGAAAGTCTTACTGTGCGAGGGAGGGAATTCCACAAAGTGGTTGCAGCCCGAAAAAAGTCCTGTAACCGAGAGTGAGAGGATGTGATGAGAGGAGAAGAGAGACGCAGATCTTGTGCAGAACGGAGGTGTCGAGTTGGGAGAGATTCGGATACGAATCCTGAACTAAGCTAGGTGCATTCATATAATATATTTAACATATCACACATCAATACCATTTTGTCAAATGCACTATAGAAATGATAGAATCTGATTGGTGGTTGTGAGAGCGCCCTCATTTTGCATGCACCATTTTTCATAAACATTCCTAGTTTTCATATTGCAGGACAAGTGACTTTAAAAATAAATAAATACAAAAAAAAGATCTATTCTGTCCTAAACCCCACATTAATTACCCATGTCTGAATAAAAGCTAACACGGCCAAAGACTAACCCATTACACTCCTTGTGTTACATATTCCCGTTCAGTTTTGCAATTATCCAACACACAACCCCATACTGCAGACCTGCGCTTTCTACAAAACAAGCACAAACAAATTATCCGAACAATTATTAGGGGAAGGAGCTGGGAGCCAGCTAAGCTTATTTTCTGCCGCGCAAGATACATCTGAAAATGCTGTGTGCCATTCCCAAGGCTCCAAAGTAATACGTTTACAATGATAATGCCTGTGTTCATCACTCATACCGTATGTGTTTTTCACAGCTAGGAAATTAGCATGAATTTACAATGCATTAGTCATTTTCTAGAACCTGGCTGCACAGAGAGAAGATCTAGTTGTGATTCTGATAAAATGTGAATGCAGAGAGAGGGGGAAATATACATACTTGGCATCTCTACAAGGAAATATATATTAGTGTGACATTCTGTCAATCATCTGCGGGATGGAGAGAGACATTTTTCTTTCCTCATCTAAATCATGATGTCAATCTGCTGGAACATAACCAATGTTAAATAACGTTTTTGATGAGCCGTGTTACATCATGTGCACACTGTGTTTCATATTATTGGAGGAATCTTTTTATACAGTTTGAAGGTAAAATATAGTAGTTTAACCTTATACAGTATGTTCCAAAGAAAGGCGGAACTCTTAGGACGTATCCGAGGTATCGATAATCACAAAACTGTCCCGATTTTCAACATCATGCATTGTGACACAGCTGTAGATAATATCATACTTGCCAACTTTTTAAAAATGTCCTCGGGGAGATCCTGGAGGAAAGGTCATGTGACAGGGGGTAGGAGGGGGCGTGGTGACGTCGTAGCCTCACCCCCCCCACTATAAAATGCTGAAAATAACAGCATTGAATAGAGGGGGTTGGGCTTAATGACACAATCGCGCCATAAAGCCGGGGATATGGTGATGCAACGACGTCATCATGCCCTCTCCCCCACAAGGTTCCGGGGGGTTTGCCTACTTTTTCGGGACTCCACGAAATTTGGGAGCCTTCCAGAAATTCCGGGAGAGTAGGCAAGTATGGGTAACATATTGAAAGTCAGGGGCACCATTGACTTCAGAAGCAAGGGGCCCCTAGGTCACCGATAGGCATCCTTATACACTTAATGGGCCGCATGGGTGCCCTATAACCTTCAAAAGGGCCACACCTTACCCTTAATCTCAGCAACAAGGTAAAATAATACATTTAATCAAAGGAAGAGACACCTATCTGTAATAACATCAGCAGGCATTTCATACAAGTGTTACAAGCTATAACAAAAAAATCTGACAATAATGCAGGAAGCAGCTGGGGGCCGCAGGTGAAGGGTTAGAGGGCCACATGTTGCCCATCAGGCTGAATTATGAGAAAACAGCAGAAAGCTGACATTACCATTAACAATGTACAAAGTAATTCACTTTTCACCATCTCCCCTTTTCACCTCTCTCTCTCACAAAGGACTATAGCTGTTTCTCCACCTTTGGAGAATTTTCTAGCCCAGGAAGATGTTTATTATCGTCTGTGTTGGATATGACAACTGATAGGTTTAGGTCTCTGCATCAGATACAATTCTATCTACACGACATATCGATGGCTGTTGAACAGTATAATTGCCTAAAGGTTGAGTTTTCATTTAATTCAATACAGCACCGCAGCGGACGTTTCTTTGACAGCGCCACGGCTGCTGTTTAGTACAGTGCCGCTATGTAGGGGCACTTCTTTAGCGGAGGGGAGGGGTTTCTGGAGACCCAGAAACCCCTGGTATGGTGAAGGTGAAGAAGGGCATACACGGTGAACTATTTATGACATACATACATGCAGCAAAACATTAAGCATGGACTTGCTGTGTCTGACACTAGATTTGTTTCAGTGATTAGATCAGAGGTCATGGATTTCTGAAACCACTAATATTCCCTGCAGGTCTGTTCTGTCTTATAGTTCTAGATATATAAGACTGACCTATCTCCTAGATCTCTTATCTCAAAAGAGTCCGATAGTGCCTTGGGCATATATTGCAGCAACCTGCCCCCTGCTTGTACTCAGCAGATGTCTGTGAAACAACAGGGACACGTCTGGCGAGGATGGAAACATGTTAGTAATGTATGTTATTACTTATACATTACATCTTGGGACACAGTTATACTTTGGGGAAGCCAATCTGACATAATTTGTCAGGACTAACAAACATATCTGGACACCACAAAAAAACACAGAGAGCTCGTTCACACGTATGTGCTGGGAAGATGGGTAAAAACACATGAATACGGTGCACGCTCTAGATGTCTCTTAGTAACGCATTTTTGCGTTTTTCAGGCACTTTTACCAATACAATCCATTTGACTAGAAACGCGTTAACGCATCAGAATTAGATCACGCCACGAGCTGAAATTTGAAACGCAATAGTAAAATCTTTTTTTGAACTATTTTTATTGCACTTTTATACATTTCTTAATGTGTGGAAAGAGCAACTAAAACTGGACAGGTGTGAACATGACTAAATTCTTATATTTAGAGAAGAAGGGAACAAATGTTTGGGCAACTAGACAAGGCCCATGGGGCTACAGCTTTGGCCCATCTACTATAGGGATGTGCAGAGCTGTATTATAGGCACACAGGGTGGAGATAATGGCTGGTGACTGCTCCGAAATGAATTTCCTCTATTTGACCCTTGCTCTGGCATCGGTCAGTGACTAAGGATGCGGTACTGAAATATGTCAATGATAAGTGAGCAACTCATTTAAAAAGAACTGTTCTGATATTTAGTGGAAAGCAAGACAATGCAGCCTACACTACATAATATACAATAACCATTTTAAGACTAATATCGATGTTGCTATTTTGCAGGGTTCACAAATCCATCTGGAACAGGAATGGAAAGAATTTCTCTATTGCAGCCAGCATGGGTGCATCATACTCAACAATACCACTCTCCCCTCTCTAACATGTGTGTGTACATGTCCTGTGTACTATATTTGACATTACTTGGCGCGCACTACTAACCTCCTTCATTACAGATAAGAGGCTTTCGCTGAATGTCTTTTGAAAGCCCAGGAGTGCTACATCCTCACACACAGACAATACAAAGCCGCGTGCTCCAGGCTTCATTGAAAAGGTTGCATCTCTTACAGACCCTCTTCCAGAGGAGCATGTATAGAATATTTTCAGCAATAGAGACAACATCTAAAAATACAGAGAATCACAGGAACAAATAAAGTGCTACATAAGAGATTTTCACATCTCGCTGTCTTCAAAACACTTCTAAACAGCTCTTCATCAGTTCAAACAGCACGTTTCTGAATTCTAAGAACCTGTTTGACGCTCACACATAACGTCTCAATCATTGTCTTCTGTATTGGTCATGGATTGTTACAGAAGGCCATTTAATCTGCTCAATTGGACGCCGATGATGGTATCGCATGATCATAAGCTTGGACCTCAGATTTAGAGTATTGCATGAAGATAGTAACTTAAAAGAGCAAATTTGCTCTCTGCATAAAAAAAACCCAAAGGCTCTGTCTATACAAAATAATAGAAAACAACTTGACCCCATTGTGAACTTAAAGTCTCCTTCTTTTCTGTTTGATGAGCCAATATTAAAAGAATGCTTTTCATATTTCATAACTGTACCATTTTTTTTAGATTAAAGATACATACACGTGGAATTATTACGTATATATACAAAATTACACAAATGGAAGAGATTTTTTTATTGGTGGGGCAGCACGGTTGCGTAGTAGTTAGCACTTCTGCCTTACAGCACTGAGGTCATGAGTTCAATTTCCAACCATGGCCTTATCTGTGTGGAGTTTGTATGTTCTCCCCGTGATTGCGTGGGTTTCCTCCGGGTGCTCCGGTTTCTTCCCACACTCCAAACATATTGGTAGGTTAATTGACCCTAGTCTGTCTGTCTGTCTGTCTGTGTGTGTGTTAGGGAATTTAGACTGTAAGCCCCAATGGGGCAGGGACTGATGTGAGTGAGTTCTCTGTACAGCTTTGCGGAATTAGTGGTGCTATATAAATAAATGGTGATGATGATGATGATGATTGGTGAGAGGTGACACAGGGAAACAGGCGAGACATACGGACAAGTAGCACAGTCCACGCGCTGCAATAACGCATGTGGCGTCAGACAGTTATCTAGATATTGTCGCAGCCTCAAGCTGAAAGCCATGCCCATAGGCAAACCGAGGGGGGGGTTTCTAGTGCCTGGAAACCCCCCTCCAAGCCTGGGGCACTGTATAATTGAGGTGGCTGGACCTTGCCCCCGCTTCACACAGCTCTGCTTGAAAAGGGAGAGCTGCGTGCACCTAACAGTAGCACACGCAGCATTGCCCATGTATATTATGGGGATAGGAAGAGCTGGAGAGCAGCCAGGCACTGTCTACAATTATAGCCACGCCCCCATGCATGCTGGTAACGCCCACTGGCGGTCTGGTGTGAAAACCCACCTCTACAAATCCTGCGTTTGCCACTGATGCCCACGGTGATCCTATACAAACGGATAGAACATTATCTGGTATATTGGTAAATGCTACAGAAAGATGATCGATATCGACCTGGACGTGCGGTCAATTAACAATCCACTAACAGGACCCAGTGATATCGGATGTAATCCAACTCAGGGGCAAACGCAGGATTTGTAGAGGGGGGTTTCCACACCACGCCACCAGTGGGTGTGACCAGCATGCATGAGGGCGTCGCTATAATATTAGACAGTGCTTGGCTGCTCTCCAACTCTTCCTATCCCCATAATATACATGGGCAATGCTGCGTGCACTAGTGTTAGGTGCACGCAGCTCTCCCTTTTCAAGCAGAGCCGTGTGTAGCGGGAGCAGAGTCCAGCCACCTCAATTATACAGTGTCCCAGGCTTGGAGGGGGGTTTCCAGGCACTCGGAAACCCCCTCGGTTTGCCTATGCAACTACCCAACCCAAGTGCTGAGTGTCCAGATCTTGTCAACTTGGTCTCCAAATGTGTTTATGGTTCACCAGATTAAGCACATTTAGGACTGCCAACAATCCTTACTATTTATATTGTTAACCTATGATTTCATGGGGGGAATGGGGAGGGAAAGGGTCGTATGCATGTAGTCAATGTACAGTAAGGGCGCCAAGCTCCAGCGCACACAGTAACATGCGACTCAAGCTTTGGGCATCTCAAAGGTACGTGTCTTTCTGTTGTATCACTTGCTCCAGCTACAGGTCTAGCCTCAGTACTGATTACTAGTGATGACAGCTGTGTATGCAGCTATAACATGTGTTTGCAATAGGGAGCAACTGTAAAAATGCTTTTTATGTTCAATAGGTATTAATTACATCCTAATAAATGTATTTTGTGGAAAAAAACACTAAATATTTTTTAAAATGTTTTGCTATTGATGACTATAGTATTATTAAGTGACATTAATTGAAGTTTTTGCGTGCCTTAATGAATTAGGCCCTTACTCTTCAGTATACAATTACTTGGTTATTTATAGGGACAAGATATTTGAATTGGAATATCCACCTAGTGTGACGAATGAACAACTCTGGTCTCTCTGGTAATCAATAACTTGGCTAAAAGCTCATTTTCTATCTATATCTGTCCGAGTCTGTCCACGGATCACATCAGTTGTCTGGAGGAAAAAAGCCACTTTTGCAAATAATCATTATGTTTTCAGATAATTCCCTTCCCAGCTACAAACAGTGAGAGTGATCCAGTGAGACGGAGACATAGATTCTCAGGACAGAGCTCTAATGTACAACCTGCACTCATACGTTCTGTAGTGTTCTCCTAAATCACAGCTCTGGAAAAGCTCTCTCAGTTCCAGGAATAGCCCATTGTGCTGTACCGGGCAATTTCTTCCATCGTAACACAGCTAATACTACATAACATACTACATAAAATAATAATAAAATAGCTCAAAACATTTTACCAGTGTATAAGGCAAAAATGAAAAAAAAAGATTTACTGAAATGTTACCAATCTAATATAGTACTTTATATTTAAAGGATAGTAGAATTATATATAAATCTCTCTGTCTCTTTCTGTATATATATTAGACAGGTTATTTAAGAATTGCAATTGACTTGCTTGGAAGGGTTCAAGATGATGTTTTGCCATCAATGGGAAATAACATTTTGTACCATGTGACTCAGTGATGTCACTGGTTCCTATAGGCTCAGTTCTCCTGAATATTGATCATACTTGCCAACTCTCCCGGAAGGTCTGAGAGACTCCCGAAATTCGGGTGGGTCTCACAGACTCCAGGGAGAGCGGACGAGTCTCCCGCATCCCGCTACTGTCTTCCCAAAATGACGCGATTCGCAGCCAATCACGTCATTTTGGCCCCGCCCTTGCGACAAAGCGTCATCTCCGTCGCAGGAGCGGGGCCAAAATAACGCCATTGGCCGCGTCCCGCCCCCTCCCGCCTTCCAGTCCCGCCCCTCTCCCGGAAACAACTTCGCAAAAGTAGGTAAGTATGATATTGATTCAACCCAAAAAATGTCTGCTTCCACAGGGTGTAGGCAACAGGTGCTTTTTATGGGGTTTTATGGGCTAAAGAGTGTCTAGTTCCAAGTACCAAAACAACAAAGGGGGAGTTATTTTATATAGCACTTTGGGGTCTATTTATTAAAGGGAGATAAAGGCTTCTTCCTATTTACCAAAGCCCCTGGCTGTGAAAACTATGGCCGGAGGTAGCCGACGCCGGGGTCCTCCAGCAAAGCTTCCCCATGCCCAATTTAAATTGTGACATTGGAGATATTGTATTGCAGTGATAGCTTCATTAAAGAGCAGTCTTGATAAATAGACCCCAATGTGTGAAGTCTTGTCAATAAAGAATATGTATAACTATGTATTGTTAGATGTGTATAGTTTTTAATGTTATTTTGTTATTGCAAGAGGAATATAATTATCTAACAGAGACATTACCTTTACACGAAACTCTGCTTCACACTAAGGGGTACAGAGTGACACCAATGTCCTCTGATGATCATCCTATAGGACTGGATTGGATCAGGCGGTAATGTAAAGAGGGTCTCGGGGGAAATTAGACATTTAACCTCGGCTGAGTGGCTGATCGCAATTAATGACACTTTTATAAATGGTCCCACCCAATCTCTCATTGACCAGCTGCATTTTAGGATTACACATTATGACACAGATGTCAGGAGGTCGCCCTCCTGACCCCGTTCTCTTCTGTCTGGCATCAGCTGACAATCTCCCAAAACTAGTATCTTGTGCACAGGCCATTTAGAGATAGGTCTTTAAAGTGACTGCTGTGCACAAATGTCAGATAAAGCTGTTTTGCACTGTTGTGACATCCCGTGATCAGGCTTTGTACAGCAAGGTGGAATTTGTTGTGAAAGGACAAATCTCTGCAGTGATTTAGTTGCAGATATGCGCTAGTATAAAATGCCAAAATCGCTGTCAGATGAGTAAGATATTAAAATAAGCATAAAGGCTGGAGATTGGGCAAATTTAAAGGCTTCACCAACTTTGCACCTCAAATAGCATTTTTTTCCAGCTTTTCAATTTTAATACCAATTGGAAAGTGGCATTAACTACTACTATTTCCAATAGGGTATCATATGCTCATCCCAGATGCCTAAGATAAATGGAGAATATAGTTCTACACAAATAAAATGTACTACAATGGACTAAAAATGACTTAAAGACTTAGGGCTAGATATATTATACTGCGGGTTTAAAAAGTGGAGATGTTGCCTATAGCAACCAATCAGCTTCTAGCTGTCATTTTGCAAAATGTACTAAATAAATGATAACTAGAATCTGATTGGTTGCTATAGGCATCATCTCCATTTTTTCAAACCTGCAGTTTAGTAAATATACCCCTTAGGCGGAAATTGTGTAAAACGTGTATAGTGGGAACAAATGAATCAGCATTCTGACCGGGACTTTTTCTTTTTTTTTTTTAAATCGCTGGTAAAATCGTTAAGGATAATGCACGAGGAGAATTTTGTACCCAGCCTTACCCATTTTTTGGGGGGTGGCTTCATGGTGTCCACGTGGACTGGGCGTGGCTTAAGCATATCAGGGGAATGTCCTAAAAGGTCACAAGTCCTCAACCAGGATTGTCGGAAGGCATGGATGAACAATTTAATTTCACTTTGAGACGTGACCATAATTGTTCACGTTAAGGGCTGTTTTTTTATGTATAGATGCAGAATTTGGAACTTTGAAGACTGTGTAATGCACTGCTCGTATATTACTGTCTGTATCACTTATAGTTAGTGCCACTTTGGTCTGTTCTCCAAACCCTCTAGAATTAAAATAAGTGAACGGTTTTGGAATGATTTTCTGCCAGGACGGAATATTTAAGACTCACTATAAATATGCAAACGATGTTCACAATTCAGTAACCCTAATGTAATCTTTTGTTTTCATTTAAGAGCTGAACTATGTGTGTTATATTCCCCCCTATGTTGGTGTACAATGTACTCAGAGGTGTTATGTCTGTCCTGTCACTATGGCGGCTGAATTGTTGATAAACAAAAGAACTCTTGAGAAATACAGTTGTTCAGAGTTTTAATGGTAACAATCAATTTACCATTGTTTTCTTACATACTATTACAGTCACAACATAAAATGTGTCTAATAAGTCGAATAAAAAAAGAAGGCTTATGTCTCAGTAATAAATGTAAATGTTATATGCCCTAGTTATACAAATATTCCAATATGCCGTCTTCTGATATATTAAACTTTACTACATATACTACACAGAAGATCATTCTAGCCTGGCTTTATTCTGCGTTTGTGTGTTTCTTTTTGCTTTTAATATTTTTAGATTTAGTACAACTCTCTTACGTTTGTCCTGTTCACGCTGTAATTGTTTTACCACAAATGCTGGAGAATATTCTATAAAAAAGATTTTCCTACGTTACCTTTTAGTCAAATTCCCCCTCCAATTTCAAACTGTGTTCACTTGTAGGAGGAATCCTCTTATAGCTTCCCGATCTCTTTAATACTTTGATATATATAAACGTTTATATATACCATCTCATTCTGTAGGCTACTTTTGAATGTTTGTGTCCCACTTGCATTGTTTTACATTTTGATGTATTCAATTTAAGATTCCACTACTTTGTCTAAAAAAATCAACCCTGTTACAAAGCATTGTATCAGGTGTAGAAAGCATACCCTAGCATGCAGACCACAAGTCAGATCACCGTATTAATAAAACAGGAGCCAGGACTGATCCCAGAGAGCTCTCCACTGGTTATCAGTTCTTTGGCCAAACCTTAATCTGTTCCACTATCTTTTAGTCAAATCCGCACAATAAAGCACAAAAGCAAGTTGTAAGCAAAGAAAATGATGCGCAATATACATTATGTCCTAATATATAAGAAAGAAAAGAAATTGCCAGAAAACCCACTGTGCATGTGATCCTCAACAGTTGATTCAGACACACTGAAGAAACAATCAGAGTGTGACAAATTAATAGTGTAACATTATAAGTTAGAACAGACAAAGGCAAAAATTACTAAAACAGAACACCAATAGATTATATATATATTTTTTTGAAATAAAACAATGTCTTGTCACCGACTAACACAACAACAGAGTTCCCGAGTAGAGGACACAGCAGCTTCCAGAGTATTAACCTCTGCTTCTGTTGGCTGCACTCAGACATACATGAGAGCTTGGAATGTATACTATGAATAGTGCAAATATAACGAGAATGCTGATTGGACAGCACAGGGCAAGGACATTGGAAACTGCTGTTCTGAATGTTGGAACCCCATGGCTATGCTATCTGGAGAGATGGGTTTTGTTTCAGGAGCAAAAAACAATTAAAGGTAGAGTTCTTCTTTAACTTTTCTGAGGTGTGTCACTTGTCTAGTATGCTGGTAGGGTCCACATTGGAATCCCCTGTCCAATCGAACTGTATTAATACCACAATCCTGGTCAGCACCAAGGTCCATTCTTCAGTAACCATTTCTTATCAAAGAAATAAATCATTTAAAAAGTACATTGACAAAAGCATTTATTATATATCTACTTGTTTAACTCTTCGCTACATGTGCCAAATATAAGCCTTATAATTGGACGCAAGTAGAAGAGCAATTAAACAAATCATTTTTCGCTAATACAGCAGCTGTTGCAAGTTCTCAGGGTTAAGACACTTTAAATCGCTATCAACATTACTTATCTGGCTGAGGTATATAGTAATTCCGACATTAATATTAATGGGAGATGGCTGCAAAAGTCAACATGTGCATTTTGCCATTAAATACATAAAACATGTTTTTCTTAATTTAAGTGCAAAATAATTAACAATAATAATGTAGATAGGATGAGGGACGACAGATGTAGTGTTAAGTGTACAGCATATGCCTCAGTCTTAGCAATATAAAAAGACCAAATATGTACAAGTGAAAAAAAAATCACAGACAGATAATATATATTCACATCTTAAAGAAAAAACTTCAAAACCACTATCTCCTATGTAATTTTTTAGGGGGGGGGGGGGGGTCTGAAGCCTGGGACCTCCACAATTCGGAGAGCAGGGGCAAACGCAGGATTTGTAGAGGGGGGGTTTCCACACCACGCCACCAGTGGGCGTGACCAGCATGCATAGGGGCGTGGCTATAATTTTAGACAGTGCTTGGTTGCTCTCCAACTCTTCCTGTGCCCATAATATACATGGACAATGCTGCGTGCACTACTGTTAGGCCGTGTGAGCAGAGCCGCCTGAAGCCACCTCAATTATACAGTGCCCCAGGCTTTGGGGGGGGGGGGGGTTTCCAGGCACTAGTAACCCCCCCCCCCCCCTTGGTTTGCCTATGGAGAGATACACATTTTCCACTGGCATCAGTGCCATTTTTAGACAAAAACTATATCTATATATCATGTTGGCTATTTGTACGTTATTCAAAGCAAGTTTCATTTTGTTTTTTTTAAATAAACATTCTATAACAACTTTTTTTTTTATAACAATGATTTTTTTTTTCCCCTTTTCAGAAAAGCAGCATGAAAATTGTATATGTTAAATTTAGAAATGCAAGCTTGTGTGAAATCTCTAACCCAAGCACAATGTGGTTTCGGTGAATTGATGAGGAGAACAGAAAAACGCACACAAGCGCACTCCCCTTGCCAAACCCTGACTCACTGATTATACGTGTAATGTTCATTCAAAAGTGAGGTTGACATTTTGCAACCCGTTGATTTAAACATGAAAATAACATTTGTGGAGAACTAAAGAATGTATAGGATCGGGGGCCAAGGACCATGAAATATATATGTATGCATATCACGTTCAGCAGCGCTGATTCAAAGACACCCAGCTTTATTTAAACCGTGACACAAACAATGCTGGGTTGCTACTAATATATTAGGTTACATGCTGCTTTAAAACATTATACTAGTAGTATTTTTGAAAAAAATTGTAGTGTAACATTCACAGGGAATTTCAGCCAAACCCCAAGCCACAAAAACAAACACAGTACTTGGCTACAGAAGAGGGTCAAACATTTTACTAGACAATAAGCTGAAAAGCATATGTAAAAACAGTTGATTTGCCTTTGTCTAAATAATGTCCACACCTCAAAACGCCTCAGAGAATGAGCTCTCCAGATGCTATATAGATTTCATTATATATATATATATATATATATATATATATATATATATATATATATATATAATTTCTCTGGCAATCGCTGCAGACTCATGCTACAGGGTCTCTACACACAGAGCACAGGATCACAGGAGGAGCACATGGGTGTAATTAACTAATGGTTCAGCTAGTTAGTGCTAGGGAGGAAGCATAGATAGCTGGAACTGTGTTGTGGGCTGGGCGACCGACGCCAGCCAGTGGCTGGTGACTAGTGAAGGGACCCAGTGTCTAGTTAGAAGCAGGGTCACATGGAATTGTAAATACTTCTGTTTGTGTCATTGTTGAAACTACAAGAGTTCCTTCTATACCATTCTGACATCCCCGAATAAAACTACACCAACGTGGTTCAGCAAACCTGTGTCAGCAGCATTTATTTGGCGCCCCTGTCATTAGATATCTACAGCATATTGAACAGCTAATGTAAGCCTCATTTGATGCACTTGCATGGAAAACGTTCCAAGTGTCTGGATCCATCCTTACTTGGGTGAGGAAACTGCACGAAGATCCTGGTCGCACAATGATCTGACTGAGGAACAGGATATAACTGTGTCGGGAAGCTTAAGCCCTGCGCTCTATGAATCTGGAAAGCTCAGGTTTACAGTTTACTACACTCTGCACCGGTCTCCTATATCGGGCTCTCTATACATCCAGCATCCCAAAGGCTTCTCTTTGAATTTCACTGGGTTCTGGAGCCTCCTTCTCGGAACCCAGACAATCTTTACAATTGACTTTCAGCTCACTCGACAACCCCTCTCGGAGCACAGGATTCACTTACACTCAAATGAGGTCTTTGCAGTCTTCCTGGGACAGTCACAGTCATAACTAATTTGAGGGGACACGAACCTGACGGCACGCTGTCCCGGACAAAAAAGGGAATATTTTTATGGATCGAGTCTGGAGTTTTCCTAAAACCCTACAATCCCATCATACCATCTGTGACACCCTGCTGGTGGATGCCCCTGACCCGCGGCAGTAATGCATTAAAGTGTTGTCACCAGAACATGGTGCACTAAGCTGCAGGGAGGCCTTGAGAACTCGCTTTATCATCATCATCAGCAGCAGCTATTTATATAGCACCACTAATCCCACAGCGCTGTACAGAGAACTCACTCACATCAGTCCCTGCCCCATTGGAGCTTACAGTCTAAATTCCCCAACACACACACAGACACAGACAGAGAGACTGGTGGCAATTTAATAGCAGCTAATTAACCTACTAGTATGTTTTTGGAGTGTGGGAGGAAACCGGAGCACCCGGAGGAGACCCAAGCAAACACGGGGAGAACATACAAACTCCACACGGATAAAGCCATGGGTGGGAATCAAACTCATGACCCCAGTGCTGTGAGGCAGAAATGCTAACCACTGAGCCACTGTGCTGCCCAAACACTCTATTAAAACCAACAACAAAGTACTAGTCTTTTCTGTGCTTAGAACAAGTGTTCTTTTTTTTCCCAACGCCTGTATGTACAAGCTTTTATTGTGACATAACTGACACAAATCCACGTAGTGCTTTTCTGCAAAAACAGGTCTGCCAAGCAGTCAGTCACTCTGTGTCTCTTTTGTTATAAAAAAAAATGACTACCTCCTAACATGACTGCTGAGGTGTGAAAAAGAAGATGATGGACATATTTAACTAAATATAAATATATATATGAAGCTGATATGTATCAAATCATATGTAAGCATGCAGTGTCATAGAATGTAAGCTATTGTTTTCTGTTATCAACCTTCTTATAATCTGAGTGTCTCATCACGTCTTCTAACAGATGTACAAAAAAGGGTTCTGGTGTGCACAGAAAAATGCTTAAATTTCTATGTCTCTTCTAATCACATGACTTGTATTTTAGATTTGGTGAAGCAGGCTGCACCCTCTGGTGAGTTTAGCACACGATGTACACCAGGCTGTTCTGGGCAAGTTACTACATCTGTTCAGTGTACATAATAAAAGCAGCCACTTGAGAAGACCTTGTGTTGTTATTCTGCCATTTATAAAGCAGACACAATCTTCCCCCACATATCACCGGCTCAAATAACAACCATAATATCAAGTTTACTCCTTTTATTAGGTGGATTTGGATGTATAAATGTATTAAAAGGATGTTATCAGCAGATAATATCTATAGCAAGACATTTGTAGAAGATAAGTGCTTGCAGTTTACTCAACGACATAACGGTGTGACATTTACCCTGTGTCTCTTCAGAGGGACTACAATTCCCAGCATGCTTTGACAAGATGTGGATGAGAATTGTATTTGAAAACAGCTGTAGCTGCCTAACTTTGCTTTTTGTTCTTGGCACGCTGCATTGTTTTTTATTTTATTTTATTTTTTTAAAGTGTGTTTGCCTCTTACAGACAGAGGAAACAGTCAACATCGTATAATGAAGTTGGACATTGTAGAAAAATAGGGACATTACCAGGGACACATCACTAACGACTTGGACTGTTACCGGAAATGTGGGACAGCTGGCCTTTATGTATATTATATGGTTAAAACAAGAATAGTCCCAACATAGGAGAGATGGTACATTAAACTGTTATTGCTCGATAATGCACAAATAATCATTCTCCGACGCTCCATGATAATTTAGCCTTTAGTCTGCAATATTTTTTAAATGTCCATGAGGGGAATTTAGTAATGATTTATTAAATGACCTTATAGCAACCAGACATTTGCTAAATTGTAGTAGAAAATTTGTTACAAAATAACCTCCTGTTCATATAAATAAATGCATTTATGTAGAGAAGTAAAGTTTCGGGTTAGCTCATATTTTCAACATATTTGCCTAGTCTCCCGGAATATCTGGAAAACTCCCTAAGTTCTAGGAGCTCTCCCAGACTTCTGGGAGAGCAATGTTCAGCATTCCCTGAAGGGGCGCGGTGCCTAATGAGTCGATTCCCAGCGAATCTCACGGATGTACTGTCCCTCAAATCTCTGCATTTGGGGCTCAATTGGCACATACTGCATCGAATGGGCATCACCGAATCGGACATATCTCGCAACTGTCTTCAAATCGAGAGAGAATTCCAGATACTCACGACAGAGGTACACACCCCTAAAATGCGACGGCATAACAGCCAGATCCCCTTCACAGAAAAAGTCTGGTAATGATGTATCTAAATGGGGGCAATTGGTAACCTAAATCTGCTGTAATAAGAAACACCTCATCTGTATGAATGGACATAATCAGATTTACTGAAAAAAACCTAGTACAAGTTATAGAACTTCAGCCAGATATAGGGGCCTATTTATCAAAGATCTCTCCCCTCTAATTTAGAGGTAAATCCCCGAAAACAGCAGTTTTCGGGGACTTACCACTAAATTACTATGTATTATTGCAGCATCGCAGCAGATATCTCAGATATCTGCTGCTTTGCTTCTCTCATCGGTTTACTGAGCACTCCCCATAACAGTGTATGGGAAGTGCTCAGTAACGCTATGTATCAATGACTGATACTTAGTTTTCAATCATGGTAATGTACGCCATCTGAAGCTGGCGCCATCTGAAGCTGGCGTACATTACCATAATTGAAAAGTTTCACTGAAAACAGCGCTGCTCTGACGAGCAGGGCTGCACAGCGCATGTGTGGAGGGATCATGTGACCCCTCCACACTTGCCTCAGGTTCCGTCAGACAGGGATCTCTGTGCGCATGCCCGAGTTTACTGGTCGGCGCATGCGCACAGGGATTGAAAGAGGGGCGAGCAGCACCGCAGAGGGAGGAGAAGAGAAGACTTCAGTGACAGGTAAGTGTTAATCTTCACAGGAGCAGCCGTTTTTCGGAACGGCTGTTCCTGTGTTGATTTTTTAATACATATGAGAAACTTTTCAATCCGTATCTATGCGATGAGGATTGAAAAGTTTCATTTATATTATGCGGTCATTGGTAAATAGACCCCATAGACCAATGGTCAAAAGTGAAATCTTATGTTATCCCTTATAATTATCATTAAATCAGTTTGATTCACTGCACAGCAAACTGTACTTAGGGCAAAGGTGGCTGAATATAACCTACATTCTGCTCCACCTGTCAAACATCCATCTTTACAGTCACCTCCGCGTTTTAGACGTACGATCCTAATGACAGGTACCTTAGCAGTACAGTTCTCTAGCGATGACTTAATTACCTCCTTTGTGTGCATAAATATTCATAACATTATTCCTTGTAAAGATGGCTAATTCCATCACACTTCTGTTCTGGGACATTTTATTCATTTTCCCCGAAACGGCAAAATGTAATCGTATATTTTGCTTTAAGCGATGTGAACTAAGACTACCATAGCAACCAGAATTGGTCTTTGAGATAAGATTTCTATAACAAAAATCTAGTTTTATTAATAGAAAAGAACGTTTTACATTTTACTGCTAAATTACATGTACATGACGGTGCTGAGAGAACAGGGAACATTGTCAAAGCAAAGGGAAAATGGGCAATTTTACTGTTACATATACTTACCTACTCTCCAGGAATGCCCGGGGTGCTCCCGAATTTTGGGGAGCCCTCCCCGGTCTTCCAGAAGTGCAGGCACCTTCCTGGATCCGTACGGAGATGGGGCTTAATGGCGTAATTCGTGAATTGTTATGAATGCAGTACCAAGACAACTTGAAATAGCGGGAATGGCTTCCTAGAATTTCTGCTGTTAAGTGTATCCATCCTTTACTCACTATCAATTCACTAGGAACTGTTGCTGTTTCACCATCATCACCATTTATTTATATAGCGCCACCAATTCCGCAGCGCTGTACAGAGAACTCACTCACATCAGTCCCTGCCCCATTGGAGCTTACAGTCTAAATTTCTTAACACACACACAGACACACACAGACCGAGAGACAGAGACTAGGGTCAATTTTGATAGCAGCCACTTAACATACTAGTATGTTTTTGGAGTAAACCGGAGCACCCGGAGGAAACCCACGCAAACACGGGGAGAACATACAAACTCCACACAGATAAGGCCATGGTCAGGAATTTAAATCATGATCCCAGTGCTGTGAGGCAGAAGTGTTAACCACTGAGCCACCGTACTGCCCATAAGGATATACACAATCCCGTGTCACTGTCAGTCCGATAGTATGTTTCCGACGATGTCACCCGACACACTCACCAGTGTGTACTTATAATGGGGAAAACCAATGACGCTGTCTCAGGCAGCCAAGTTTTTGGGTGACAGCAAAATAAAGAGAATGAATTAACACAATATTGTTACAAAAAAGTTTTAATTCATTGTTTGCACTTTATTGTTAGATGTAGAAATTGAATTAAAACATACGCCTTTTAATGTGGATACTACAGTAATACAGCTATTTATACTGTGTGTGTAAGGGATCAGAAACTGGGCCGTTTCAGTAGCCGTCTAGTGGAGAGAGAAGCCTTCAAAATACACAAGGGATAGATGTCAAAAGTAAAAGTGGAGGGGTGCCCATAGCAACCAATCAGATTCTAGCTATCATTATCTAGTGCATTCCAGAAACGATAACTAGAATCTGATTGGTTGCTATGGGCAACACCTCCACTTTTACTTTTTAGAAGCTTTGATAAATCTATCCCAAATTTTCCAGCTGCAGACAGAGTTATAAAATGTGAGGGTCTGTAGCTCTGGGTCAGTTGGGGTTACATAAAGATAATATACAACAGACATACACTACTTATAATGACATTGTAAAAATAATAATGGGATTTAATCCTAGTCTGAAAATATCTGCAACTGCGTAAAAATAATCAAAAATGAAATCCCCCCCGAGTTTGTGAAGAGCTCGGTGTCACTTAGTGGATTAGTCCTGAGCATGGCAGACAGATGCTGCGGATTCCTCAAATGCATCTTATACATTGTCATACATATTCATCCGTGTGTGCAGTCCTTTATAACCTAAAGGGAAACACAGCATCGTTCCACTTAAAGAGATAAAACTTTGAGTACATTTTTACCTTATAGGTCATGACACGCGGTATAAGAAATAGACTCTAGAGACATGTCATTATGTTAAATAGCTTATCCAGCGTTGAGTAACCTGTCACATTACTCATAACCTGCTGTGATATTCGGCATCTTTAACTACTGTTACAGCCTAGATTTCGCTCACAGGTGACATGTACAATCTAACGCCGGCATCTTCACTCTCTGCTCCTGGCTGTCACTGGCGTTAAACTGCATTACCTGGATGTGCTTCATTCTCTTAACCATAACCTCCTAATGTCATAATCAAACTTATCTAATAATAACAGCACTGAGACTTATGTAAGTGGCTAAAGAAGGTCACAGTCTATTAATATTTAACTTAGTGGCATGAAAGTGAACTGTGAGGCAGCTTAATCAATCTGATATTTGGAACCAAGCGTGGATGGCTAACGGCCTATTCCACTTAACGGAACAAATCCTTAACTGCATACTTGCCAACTCTCCCGGAATGTCCGGGAGACTCCCGAAATCCGGGTAGGTCTCCCGGACTCCCAGGAAAGCAGGCAAGTATCCCGCATACTGGAATTTAGTTTGCAAAATGACGCGATTCGCGGTGAATCTCGTCATTTTGGCCCCACCCCCGCGATAAAATTCAGTTTCCGTCGCGGAGCTGGGGCCAAAATGACGCGATTGACCGTGCCATGCCCTCTCCCGCCCTCCAACCACGCCCCCTACCCGGGATATCCCGGAATTCTCTTTTCAAAGGTTGGCAAACATGCTTAACTGCCTGGCCAGCTCTAAATCTGACGTCAGAGTGACTACGCCCCCTCCCAACTACACAATGGCCGCCCTTAGAAGCAGGCCAAGGGATCCTCACCAAAAACGACCACGAGTTCACGTACCACCTGCGGTCAATCAGCGATAACGCTGTAACGATTAGCCGCTGCCCACAGTTACTGCCTCCCAGCTGTGCCTACTCTGTGGCATGGGGAAGAACCAGGTTAAAACTCTAACCACACGGAAGCAGGTTGGTCCATAAAGGGCAATGGGTGGGTGGGATCTCCAGTAGTGAATGAGAAAGAGCATGTGACATGCTAGGACTTATATAGACAGAGCTCCAAGCACTGCCCCTTATTCCTCATAGGTCAGCCTGGGATGTGGCATTTTAACTCCTTGAAGGTAAGGTTAATTTCACTTACGCCCACATGTATACGCTTAAGTGCTTTCGTCCATATGGGACTCGTGTCATTATCAGCAGAACCAGCCATGCAGACCTTTGCATCTATCTATTTCAATCAGAGCCTAGTGCCAATATGGAATAATCATTCACTAGTAAGGTGCCAGTACCTGTATTGTGGTCTCTTGTATAAGTAAAACCTGTGAATTCAGCAAACTGCGTTTCCCACCCAGTTACCCATTGATGCAGAAGGTTATAGGTAGAGATGGGCGGGTCCGGTTCCCCGAGAACCGAACCCACCCGAACTTTGCCTATCCGAGTACCGAGCTGAGTAGCTCGGTACTCTCCCGACCGCTCCGAATCCAAATCGAGGCCGAACGTCATCGTGACATCGTCGGATCTCGGGGCTCGGTTCTCGCGATACTTCAAGATTATAAATACCCGCCTCCACAGCAATCCATCGCCATTTGACAGAGGGAGAGAGCAGGGTGTAGTCACAGGCTGATTAGAGCAGGGACAGAGAATACAATATTCTTCTTGCAATTGCTCTAACAAAAATCGCTAGAGAAGAGAGGAGGATAGAGGTTTATTTTTTTTTTTTAATATTTGGCACTCCCCAGTGCTTTTGGGGTGTCCCCCATAATTGTGCATAAATATTTCTGGCTGTCAAAAGTCATATCTGTCAGCAGTATCTACCAAATAATTTTTAGCACTCCCCAGTGCTTTTGGGGTGTCCTCCCTAATTGTGCATAAATATTTCTGGCTGTCAAAAGTCATATCTGTCAGCAGCATCTTACCAAATAATTTTTACCACTACAAGTGCTTTGCGCTCAGAATGGATTCAAAGCAGTCCACATATGATCAGAATGAGCAACCAGGTTCTGTCACCAGTCCTGATGTTAGTGTTCCCAGAACGTCATATGGCCAAGGCGATGTCAAACAACAGAGTGTTTCCAAATCAATGCAAAAAACAAAAACCAAAACATATTTAACTATAAGTGTAGGGTGTAATATACATCCAAAGAAGATGGCTGCATTGCCAATATGCATAGATGGAGAGGAAGACAATCTGTTTTGTGTGTAGAATAAATGAAGGCCTACCAACGAAGAATTAAACTGTTTTTTGGATGATTTATTACCTCTACAATTAGATTACTTATCTCTAAAACAGTTGGAGCACTAAATTGGGTTATTTTAGGCCCAAAAACATTGATTTTCCAACAAAATAGCAAAACAAAACCAAACAAAACCAAAACCAAAACACGCTATGGCGGTTTTACAAAACCAAAACCAAAACCAAAACACAACGGTAATCCAGATCCAAAACCGAATCCAAAACCAAAACACGGGGGTCAGTGACCATCTCTAGTTATAGGTAACTTGGGTCAATGTTCTTATTGCATGTCTTCTTCACAGCTGAGTGTGCTGGAGATGATGAGAGTGGACCAGGTACAGCCTTTATTAAATTAGAATATTAGAATGTTCACAGCTGCACAAAGTATTTCAGATCAGTCAAATCCTACATGTAAATGTGTTAACAAGCTTAACATGGGAGGAGCTTTAACAACATGCAGCCAACACAGTAGTAGTGATGCACTCTACATGAATCCAAGTTCAGTTATTCAAGATGTTCTCTTCTCTGACTTTTATGTGACAAATATATAACATACATGTATTTTATTGCATTTTAGTACATGTGGCACATTGTTTAGATCTCATATTGCTTGTGGCTTAATGTGTATCACAACTTTCTAGGAGACCTGGGTTAGCAGTGCACACTCCAGCGTCCTGCTCACTCCCTAATGAAGTGGGTGGGGACAGAGCTTAATGACGCCATTCCATAGCGAATCGTGTCATAATGGCCCCTGCTGTATTATGCAGCGAATCGCGGCTTTGAAAAGCAGGAGGTGGGTCTCCGCTGCAATGATGCAATTCATGCGGCCACACACCCCCACCTGACACCAGGATCCAGCCTCAGGGATCCGCCGTAGAGATTCAAGATGTCGCCAAGTTTTAGGCGACATTTATTTATATAGCACCACTGATTCCGCAGCGCTGTACAGAGAACTCATTCACATCAGTCCCTGCCCCATTGGAGCTTACAGTCTAAATTCCCTAATATACACAAACACACACTAGGGTCAATTTTGATAGCAGCCAATTAACCTACCAGTATGTTTTTGGAGTGTGGGAGAAAACCAGAGCACCCGGTGGAAACCCATGCAAACATGGGGAGAACATACAAACTCCATACAGATAAGGCCATGGTCGGGAATTGAACTCATGACCCCAGCGCTGTGAGGCAGAAGTGCTAACCACTGAGCCACCGTGCAAAGTTAGGCATGCCTTTAAATATGCGGAATTTCCACCCAACTAACTCATTTAAATATCTTATTTAGTAAAACAGGATATCTTGTTTCTTAAGGCTGCACTGCCACATAGAAAAATATTATATTAACATTCCCCCTACCCCCGGGATACGAGGCTGCATGTAGTAGCGCATTGCTGCAATTTTGTATGCGTTCTGTTAACCGCAAAACAATAAATAAATAATAATAATAATAAGTGTCCCTTTCTTTGACTAAATGTATTGTTTCACCATATTACTGAGATCATAGGTAAGGTGCGGACCTTTTGAAGGTTAGAAGGCCACCCATGTGGGTTCTGAGGTTTATCAGGTGGCCAAATACAATCATTTCTTTAAGAAGCTTTTCCTTTAAATATACATCTCACACACCAACTATCATATGCAAAATAATTATTTAAAGCAGAAGAGAACATTCAAATAACGCAGCCAGTGAGTCTGTACTTGCAGCCGGGTTATAGAGCAGAGAGAGGAGAGACAGAGAATTCCTGCTAACCACAGTGCTTCCTGATCAGATTGCAGGCTGCACCGATGACACGGGACAAAGGGTTGTTCACCTTTGTATATCTGAGCTGAGAAAATACGATTTACAGAGATCAAATATTCCACTATGGGCACAGTCCCATCTCTCCAGCTCTGATATCAATCTTTACATCAGCTTTTCAGCTACCAGGTTTACAAAGCTGCTGGCAACAGGCCAGATAATGGTTAGATAGAAAATTAAAGCCATGATCATGAACAGGTTCTCACAAAGGAAAATACATCTATCTGCCAGAGAATGGCCGAAACAGGGACAACGGACAATCTGCTCATACGCAATCATACGAAGCAACTATCCACAAATCAAGTGTTATTTGATTTTATCTTCAACTATTGGAAGCTTTATTCAGGTGTGAATTAAATACTTCACAATTTTAAAGTATGTACACTAGAAATTAATGTATTAAGGCATCACTACCCTTTTCCTGTGTATTAGAGCTCCATGAGGAGATAAGAAATTGCTCCAGTGGTTTCTCTCCTTCCTCCTCACAAGAACTTTATATAAAAGGTCAATGATGAACTGCAGATGTGCCTAATTGTCCCCATCACATACAACAAGGAGCATTCCTTTATCCTGGTTTGTAGCTACCTCAAAGTCCGTCTGATTACTACTTTATGATCATCACATTTTTGCACTTTCTTAAATGACCCTTATTGATTTGGTAGCCCTGCACACTGACAATGAACTGTGACTTTGTGATTGTTTACTGGGAGGAACTGCAAGAACAGAAGCGTAGAGGAAGATGGAACATAATCCAGAAGCTTCAGTCACCTCAGAGCTTTTTCAAAACGGAGTCTTATACAGACACCAGTGTGTTTCAACTAGTTGAATAACTAAGGTTTATGTATTAAAGCTTTTCATTTGCAAATGTAAGTAAGATTTCGTGTTAGGAATATCATCAGACAAGAGAGAAGAGAGAAATGGAAAAAAAAGAAGGAGAGAAGATTGAAGAAAGACAGAGAAGGAGATAGAGACGGAGAAAGAGAGAGAGAGGAGAGATAGAGGGGGGAAGGGAGATGACAGAGGGGGAGAGAGAGGGACGGAAAGAGAGAGAGAGAGAGAAGAGATAGAGGGGGGGAAAAAGATGACAGAGGGGGAGAAAGAGAGAGAGAGATGGAGAAATAGAGAAGAGATAGAAGGGGAAAGAAGGATGACAGAGGGGGGGGAGAGAGAAAGAGAGAGAGGGGAGAGATAGAAGGGGGAAGAAAGATGACAGAGAAAGAGAGAGAGAGATGGAGAGATAGAGAGGAGAGTTAGAGGGGGGAAGAAAGATGACAGAGGGGGAGAGAGAGAAAGAGAGAGATAGAAAGAGAGAGCTTTTTATTTATAAATTTAAGCAATGTTTTTTTTTAGGAATATCATCAGAAAAGAGAGAAGAGAGATGACAGAGAGGGAGAGAGAGAGAGAGAGGCAGAGACAGAAAGGGAGAGAGAGAGAGAGCTTTTCATTTGCAAATGAAAGCAATCTTTTGTGTTAGGAATATCATCAGAAAACAGAGAAGAGAAAGAAAAGGAGTGAAGAGAGAGGAAAGGAGTGAAGAGACAGTATGTGAGAAAAAGAGATGACAGAGAAGAGAGAGAGGGTGGGAAAGGTGATGAGAAAGAGAGGTTCTTATGTTTGGTGAGCAATGTCGTCACCCCTGTAAACTATAACTACATATTTGGGAGCAGTGAGGTGATGTGTGTCACATGACTCATTGTGAAAGTTCCGTGATGGAATGTACAACTGTCAGTGAAGGTAACACACACCTGGATATGTACCTCATATAAAAAATGTGTGTATTATAAGGAATAATGTACCCAAAACTATTACAAAACATGTGTGTAAATTTGCACCTTATTCAGTAGATAAAATATTCAAAGATTATTTTGTTCAAAAATAGCAAGTATCAAAGTTATCATTACAGGAACTTCAACTTAGCAATAGTAAAACATAGACCGTTACTTTGTACTTAGGAACCTATCAATAAAACACTATATTACTGGACATATATATAGTAATGCACTGTGATGGAGACCGAGCCTGTGGGACAGTATTTGTATAATCATTGGCTGATCCTCAACTCGGATGCAAGCTGTGGGTATAAATCACAATGCATAAGTAATACATCAATAGGAACATCACAATACAAATTCCTCCACAGGCAAATCTGTGCTACTAATTGAGAAGAAATGGGTCACCTTGAATTCACCATGACACGTCCCTGGGAATAAAGGCTACTTTATATGCAGGACATAGTTCTCTTTTGCATATAGGATAACCTTGAAATAATTAACACTGTCCTATACCTAATATGGGCAACCTGAGACTTGTAGTTCCACCCTAGCTGGAGAGCTACTGTCTTTGTCCTATACCACATTCATGTATGTAATTTAAAAAAAAAAACAACAAAGATGACAATTGTCACTATCATTTCAAAGACCAGTAGCCAAATTGTTAATACATTCTCTTTGTTGAGAAGATCAGGTGGGAGTTGTGGATCTCTCTCTTTTTCCCTCGTTAGGAGATATATTCTGGGTTCGGAAACATCTTGTCTACGTTCCTTCTCTGTTCACACAATCTACAATGATTTTGGAGGACTGACTTTATTTTCCCCCAGAGGGAGCAGGGTGTGGATTACAGAACGGATGAGAAGCAGCCAATTAGTAAAACAATGTAATTAAGCCTCAGATTGCTTTAACTTGCATGAATAATTCATAACATAACAGCATACCTCAGTAATGTCCCAATTTTGGTATGACAGTCCCATTTCAGGGGACTGTACCGCGAGACGGCACGTTTGTCCCAAACCATGGGAAGTTCAAAGTATGTCAACTTTGGAGGGGATATCACCATGGTGAGTGGGTGCTGCGGAGCCAGGCACACCCCTGAGGAACTTGGTCACATCGATTCTAGCATGGCCGCACCCCTTACGTGATGCAGTCACACACCCTTTCAGAGGAGGCTCATCCGCGAGCCGAATTCTGTACCCTTTGAAAACTATATAATTACCAAAACCAGTCAGACATTATTTATTTTATTATCATTTGTTTATATAGCACCAATCATACTACATGTCGCTGTACAGATAATGTGTAACCATTCACATCAGTCCCTGTCCCATGGAGCTTACAATCTAAATTCCCCAACACACACACACACACTAGGATACATTTTGGAAGAAGCCAGTATGTTTTTGAACTGTGGGAGGAAACCGTAGTGCCCGGAGGAAACACACGCAAATACGGGGAGAACATACAACCTCCACACAGGTAGAGCCCTGGAGCGAATCGAATTATGATAATTATGTATAGACTGCCATTTATACACATTTCTATATAAATATGATACACTTTTAATTTATACTTATTGACACCTGTTATATAAGATGGGACCAGTATGTAAATAACTTGGTTAAAACAATTTAATAGATACAGGGGCCTATTTAATAACTATCGGGTTCTAGCCCCCTTAATTATCATCTGCCACTGCAACGATGAGAGATGACAATTTAATAAACAAGTTGTGTTGGGACATCACATCCACTTGCCCAGGGTCGCTCACGAGCAGATGCCATTTGCGGAAAACAGCGCAGGGGAAATCAGGAAATCTGACGGAGAGGGATCAGGAGATCCCTCTACCGCTATGCTCACCCCGTAGGATTGAATGGCTATCACCTTCTTCAGATGGCGTTGGCCATCGGGGTCAAGCTCCGAAAAGCTAAGCCTTTTGAGCTCGATAAAATTGCCAATTTAACCCCATTGAGTATTAAGGGGTTTAACGCAGTAATTTGCCTAATTACTCCTATGTTAGGCTTTTCCTAAATGAACATTTTATTTAAAAAGCAGTTTTTGCATGGTTTAGGGCTTCATAAATAAGCCCCACACTATGGATTGATAGTGAAAAGTATACAAATACTATGACAAAGGACAGCAAAAATGTACATTCCCATTAATATCTGTGAAAATAATAGTCACATCCTTACACAGAAATGCTGCACATTACAGATTTTCCTATTATGTCTGGGGGAAAAAAAAGCACCATACAGCTGTGTAAGCAGCTACACATTAAAACGAGCCGACAGTGACAGTAACAATGCCTTATGTTCTACGTTCATTTCCATGTTTTAATAATAGGCCGGGCAGCCCTCAGCACTCAGATCCATGTCAACAGCGATGTAAGAGAAACACTAAGTCAAACAGGAATGGAAATTAATTAGCTTGTCATTTATGGCTTAGTTTCATGGCGGTGTAATGAAGAAAGAACTGCTGCGTTAACAAATAATACAACACTTCAGCAAGGTACAGTTATCATCAGCAGCAGCTATTTATATAGCGCCACTAATTCCGCAGCGCTGTACAGAGAACTCACTCACATCAGTCCCTGCCCCATTGGAGCTTACAGTCTACATTCCCTAACATACACACACAGACACAGACAGAGAAAGACTAAGGTCAATTTGATAGAAGCCAATTAACCTACTAGTATGTTTTTGGAATGTGGGAGGAAACCGGAGCACCCGGAGAAAACACATTCAAGCACGGGGAGAACATACAAACTCCACACAGATAAGGCCATGGTTGGGAATCGAACTCATGACCCCAGTGCTGTGAGGCAGAAGTGCTCACCACTGAGCCACCATGCTGCAGTTATCATCCAGCTTTATAAGTATTATTACTCTTTATTTCTATAGTACCAACATTTTTACGCAGTGCTTTTGTCAGAAGGCAATTAACCTACCAGTATGTCTTTGGGGTGTGGGAGAAAACCGGAGCACCTGGAGGAAACCCCATACTTGCCAACTTCTTCTAGTTGGCGTCCGGGAGCTGCCGGGGTAGGTGGGCGTGCGGGGGGCAGGGCTCCAAAAATCGCGTCATTTTGCACGCGCCCCCTGTGACATAATGATGCAGACGCGTTATTTTACAGCAGGGACGGGGCCAAACGCCGCAATTCCTGGAGAATCGTGGCATTTTGCATGCGCCCCTTGTGAATTGCGGCATTTTGGACCGAATTCTGGCCACTCCGCTAGGAAGTGGGCCGATGCGGGAGACTGCCATACTCTCCCGGGAGTCCGGGAGACCCACCCGGAATCCGGGAGTCTCCCGGACATTCTGCGAGAGTTGGCAAGTATGGGAAACCCACGCAAACACTCTGCATCAGCCATGCAGCGGGCCCCATTATTTCCATGGACCCCGGTGCACGGCATCTGCAGGACCAATGGTAGTTCCGATACTGCGCAGATGCTTAATATGCACCTCTGGTCCTGAACCCCACGGTCCCACGCAGCCACAATAGATCTGCCACAAAAATTAGCTACAGACATGATATTCCTATTTTTAGACCTAATTATGCGGCTGAATGCAGGGTGTGGCATGCAAGCCGCATAATTATTGGGTATATTTGCTTCTTTATAAATACTTATCAAATCCTCATCATCATCGCTTATTTATATAGCGCCACCAATTCCGAAGCGCTGTACAGAGAACTCATTCATATCAGTCCCTGCCCCATTGGGGCTTACAGTCTAAATTCCCTAACACACACAGACTTACATCAATTTGTTAGCAGCCAAATAGCCTACTATTATGTCTTTGGAGTGTGGGAGGAAACCGGAGCACCCAGAGGAAACCCATGCAAACACGGGGAGAACATAGAAACATACAAACTCCACTCGGATAAGGCCATGGTTGGGAATTGAGCTCATGACCCCAGTGCTGTGAGGCAGAAGTGCTAACCACTGAGCCACCATGCTGCCCATCGTTTATCTTACCTAAAGATCCACAGATCAGTGTCATTATTTAGCTATAAATAACTTTCCAGTCTCTGTTATGCAACTAACAACATTTTAACCATAACTACTTTACATATCATCTTTCACGATCAGCGTATCGTCAATATCAACCGTCAACTTATCAATTACAGTGAACTTCCTATTAATATAACTAGTTTAATGGCTTATAACAGAAAGTATTTACATATTAGTAACTAACGTATAACAACCATAATGATCTCACATAACCAAAGAGTGAAGGATTAAACAGCAACCTAGGAATCCAATGCAAATCGCTTGTTACTTGGTCATAGTTGCTAACCATGCTCCTGGAACAGCTGACCTAAGCTGGCTACACACTACAGGTTTTTAACCCAATAACCGTCCCAATCACATGATAAACGACTATTATGTCCAATATCGCATTAGTGTGTACACTCCCACGTTCATGTTTTATCGTGCAAAAGCACATCGTATCATTTCATTTGATTTTATAACCGGACTAAAAGTCTCTATAAATGATGGAACGATGTCAGGCAAATTCGGCAGCGTGAACGCACTCAGAACCGGCAGTATCTTTAGAGTGTGCAGAGTCACCATCTTTTCAGCTGATGGTTATGACAGATGAAGAGCACAGATCTGAAGGTAAATCTTGTAAAACGTGTATAGTGTGTACACAGGAATCGGCTGCTGACCGGGACTTTTTGTTTTTCCCTTAATCATTGGTAAAATCGTTAAGGATACCGGATCAGGAGAAATTGTGTATAGTGTCTACCCAGCCTAAGGGGGGGGACTATTACCGTTATTATGGTAGTTTTAACACGGCTTTTAAAGTACCGTAATGATGGTAATAAAATGCATTATTACCGTAATAACGGTAATAATGCGCAGGCCGCGTTACTTTTACTCGAAACGCGGCCAACTGAATTCCCCCCCAAGACTGTTTTCAATCTTGTTAGATAGTATCAGGGAAGGTATGGATCAATGGCTTTTGTAATGCCCTGGAGTACTCAAACTGTGTAGCTATTAGTGTTTATAGTGATGTGGGCTAGAAGGATCTCAGGAGTTATTAATATAAATAATTTCATTACCATTCTTCATTTATTACTGCCCAAAATTGTGTGGCAATATTTGACACCAATGGTGTTTTGCAGCAGAATAAGCCAAAGTTGCAAAGTTCTGACGATACAATCTTTGAATTCACGTTTACTTGGCAATTCCACACTCTATTTGTAAACTCACATTTGGTGGAATTTATAGTCTATAAATAGAGATGGGCCGAATTCTGCCATCAAAATTTGCAAACTTTTGAGGCCAAGGGGTATATTTACTAAACTGTGGGTTTTAAAAGTGGAGATGTTGCCTATAGCAACCATACAGATGCTAGTTATCATTTATTTAGTACATTCTACAAAATGACAGCTAGAATCTGATTGGTTGCTATAGGCAGCATCTCAACCTTTTTCAAACCCGCAGTTTAGTAAATATACCCCCAAGTTTGGAACGAGAGAAATATTCCATGGAACCGTTTTATACATTGTCGCTCATATCTAGTGATAACTAGTTTTCAACTCCATCACACCATTTTTATAAATGTTAGAACCTGTCTCTATTGTGTACTGTACAGATGACCTTCAATATTAAAGTTACAACACTTGTGATGTCCTATTTCTATTACCGAAACCTACTCACTTGTGCAGCTCTATAATCTTACCCAATTTACACTATGGGGTATATTTATCACAACTTCTAAAAAAGGAAAAGAATATGTGTTGCCCATAGCAACCAATCAGATTCTAGCTGTCACTGTTCTAGAATGTACTAGATAAATGAAAGCTAGAATCTGATTGGTTGCTATGGGCAACACCTCCACAAAAGGGTCTGATAAATCCCTATAAGAGTATGGATGACAGTGGGGTTCACAGTGATGGAAGAAACTATAACTACAAGACTATTTGGGAACACTATGACCATTTAAACACCATAGTAAAATAGTACCACAAATTGTATAAGACCCTCAGCAACTTCATGGGAATTATGTCTAATTTCTATGCAAATAAGTTGTCATCATCTGCATATTGAAATAAATCAATAATAATAAAGAAATAACGCCCAGTAACATATGTAGGAGTTTTTCTAAACAATTGTCCTTTGAGGAAATTACAGAAAATGACAGTATATTTGTGTTTGCTGTTATTATATTCTACACATGTAAAATTAAGTAATAATATTGTAAAAAATATTTGGAAGTTGGCCAATATATCGCAGAGACAAGTAAACAATGAGAAATGAAGAAACAGCACAGGGAAATTATAATACTGTATTTAATGGTGTTATTTATACTCAATACCTGGGGAAGTTCATTATGTTATATTATATTCTGTTTCTTAACCAGTTCCTGGCCAGAGTTTCCCCCTTTATGACCAAGCCAATAAATATATCTATTTTTCTTTTGAGCTTTTGAGCTTGTTACATATTTTTGTAACTTTCACACAGTTTAGTGCAAGCCCATAAATTTACTTACAAATGTAATCTGCTAGCTCTCCTGCATATAGTGACAACACTTGTGTGCTTTATTGTACTAAGCTGTGATGGAGCCGAAAACCTAGGAGAAACCAGCTAAAGGCCCTCGCAGCTCTTCTTTTAATTCATCGCTGCCGGTGAAGCAGCTCTTAGTCCATCGCTGGGTGACTGATCACTATGCGCATGCGCAACCTTAGTCACACATACGCAGTAACCACACATGGGTCAGATCCTCCGTTCTCCAGCAGCATTCACTGCCAGTGAAGGAGGTTATAGGTAGTTTAATAGGGGGGGGGGGATTGCCAGGGCTCACCAAGGAGCCTTGGTATGGTAAATGGGCAGTACGGTGGCTCAGTGGTTAGCACTTCTGCCTCACAGCGCTGGGGTCACGAGTTCAATCCCCAACCATGGCCTGATCTGTGTGGAGTTTGTATGTTCTCCCCGTGTTTGCGTGGGTTTCCTCCGGGTGCTCCGGTTTCCTCCCACACTCCCAAAACATACTGGTAGGTTAATTGACTGCTATCAAAATTTACCCCAGTGTGTCTGTCTGTGTGTGTATATTAGGGAATTTAGACTGTAAGCTCCAATGGGGCAGGGACTGATGTGAATAAGTTCTCTGTACAGCGCTGCAGAATCAGTGGCGCTATATAAATAACTGGTGATGATGATGACAAATACCAGCGGCAGGACATTTTGTATTGCTGCACTATGATACAAGATTTTTCTCCCAGACGCCCACTAACCACCAATGACAAATAGACCCCTTTTCACTTTAAAATAAAAAAATATATATTTTTAATATGGGGAGACCTTGGTTTGTTTGATGGGTCTCTCACTTTCCCATCCCTGAAGGATTTAGTGTATTATAATAGAGCTGCTTTAATTGGGTCCAGTTTACATAGATCTAATAGCGCTGATAGGCGCACATTTGCGTAATTGCCCAAAAGCATTTTATTTGGGCCCTGGTTCCCTCTCTGGATCCTCTCTCCCAGGAAACCAGACGCCATTTTCCCGAGTCTGAAAATCCATCATTAGTCTACTGTATACTTGCCAACTCTCCCTGAATGTCAGGGAGACTCCCTGAAATAGGGGTGATCTCCCTCACTCCCTGAAGAGTCTGGCATTCTCCCTGATGCTGAGCCAGTACAAGACGTGGTTGGCTTCGCCATCTGTGGCATGATGACACTGTTCAGAAATTGTGTCCTATGTCCATGTATTGATGCCTATAGAGGTGGCCATTTTCATGGAGACCAAGATTTAATCAGATTGACAGGTAACACAACATGACTACAGTCTCTAGAGATTCATTAGCTGCTTTTCTGTAACACATAGTTGCCTACCCTCCCGGACTGTCCGGGAGACTCCCGCATTTCTGGGAGAACTCCCGGGAGAGCAGGGCAACCTCACTGTTCTCGTCCCCACAATAGATAAGTGGCGGGGGGGGGGCTTAATGACACAAATATCGCATCATCTTAGCCCCGCCCCCTGCTGTAATTAGACAAAATTGTGACAATCATTTAGGGGCGGTGCCAAATGATGATGATGATCTGTCAAACCCCACCCCTACCTCCCCCGGGATCTCCCTGAAGCCAACAAAGAAAAGTTGAAAAGTATGGTCTACTGTATATTAGTCCCACTTGCCCAAACAAGCCCCCCCGCCCTGTGTACTTCCAACTGAATGCTGTATGGTTCGCACATGGACAGTGCCACAACCACGGGAACATTGGAGTTTTCCGTAACCCCAGAGGATTATGGGAATGGTTCGTCAGTACTAAGAGACAGGATTTAATGTTAACATAGCAAACTCAATCCAGTGCTAGATGTTAACGTTTGGACACAGCACTTTTTATAGACGATTATGTATTCCAACCACTTAAATTCAACATTTTTCTCTAAGTATCCACAAGACATACAGATAATTCATATGCTAGAATTGCCACAACTGGTACCTAAAAACCAATCTATAATAGTTTGTGTTCGGCTTCCTATTAATCTGGATTTTCTATAAGAAACACAGATGTCTTTATCCTGGAGTTGGTCCCAACCCACAAATAATATATTTGAGAAAAACAACGGAGAGAGTGATACTTTGCATTCTTTTTGTGGGTATAAAGGAACTACTTTTCGGGAAGACTAATGTTGACTTCACAGTGCTTTGAGATACTTAATAACAGTTCAGTTCAACCAAATAACAGCTGACAAGTTAACGGGACCTGGAGATGTGCCACAAAATTCACTACATGTACTTGAAGACCTCTAACCCTGCTATTGGCGTCACCCGTCGCTGCTTAACCTCTACAAAGAGACGCTGTTGATATACTTTTTAAACCAACACTTAAAAATAGATGGAGAGTAAGAAGCAGTAAGTCTGCAATTAACTAACGAACAAATGAAAAATCCGCTCACTATTACTCCCTTTGACAGCCAAAAGATGTAATTTTCTTTGCGGTTGTGTTCAGTTCTGTATACTTATTCAACAGTTATCTGTCCTCTAAGGATATAGAGGCATCTTCAAGAAAGTAATTCTATGCATTCAATGTATGGGGTGAGGAGCCAGAACAGAATTAAGGCTTATTGTTTTATAGGAAATCCAGCACTAATTATAGGTTAGAATCCTTTGTCTCCCTTCTTTATACAATAGTTGTTTTCAGTGATGTTACTGTCGTACAAGTGTTCATTTCTGGCAAGCCAAAATAAATATCAAAGTAGATGTAGTTGGTGTAATAAGTTTTTAATGAAAATCTACTGCAATACCAGGTTATAACTGAACATGGGGAGCATTTACTAATAACCAATCCAGTGGATCAGCCAATTGTTGATTGGTTGATAAGGGTACTGGAAATTGGTCTTTATTTTACTGAATCTCCATCATTGTTTACGAGAGGGAGCAAAGCGCTAGTCTTTGGGCGTTGTTTTGCAACCTTTGATATTCTGGACACACATACAGGGGGGCAGCACAGTGGTTAGAATTGTTGTGGTCATGAGTTCGATTCTGACCAGGGCCTTGTCTTTGTGGACTTGGTATATTCTCCCCGTGTTGGCATAGTTTTCCTCTGGGTGCTCTGGTTTCCTTCTACAGCACAAAAACATACTGTCACATTGCTCCCATCTCACAGTGCATGCGGCCACAAAACATCGGCATGCTTCCCAAAAAAAAAAATGGACTGAATTTAGGCATGTCCGTATATCGAATCAGTGGATGACTCCTGTCTGGCTATGCAGTCATCTGCAGAACGTATATGCTCATTTTGTAGGCAGCAATGTTTAGCGCATACTTGCCGACTTCTTAATGTTCCCCTCCGGGAAAGGCGTGGATGGAGGGGGCAGGGCTTGGCAATTTGCGTCATGTTTGGCACGCCCTCATGACGTAATGATGCTTACGTACCATTTTTACAGCGGGGCTAAAATGACACGATTCTCCAAGAATCGCATCATGGCGGCTCTACTCCTGCCCACTTCACTAGACAGTGGGCAGATGCGGGGGGGATGCCCTACACTCCCGGGAGCCTGGGAGACCTACACGGAATTCGGGAGTCTTGCAGACATTCCGGGAGAGTTGGTAAGTATGATTTAGAGAACATAAACTCTAAACGTTGCTCCCTGAGGGCTGCTCCCTGTGACTACTCCTAGATCCATAGACTACTGTAAGAATGTGATTGTCCCATGATAAACATCACATTTTTTTAAGGGGGGGGCACAACCCACTTCTTTTTGGGTGTGATTATAGGTCTGACCAACTTTATCTTCCTGGCAAATATCTTTATGTTTGTTACCCTTGGGTATTACAACAAAGCTCAGGTCTACGCCGTATCTCTAATATCGCATCTAAAGACAATGCAAAATTAAAAAAACAAATCTGCATTTAAGGCAAAGCTGTCTGAAGGTGGGGTTCCCCTTTAATTATACTGTGCTCTGGAAAGTCTGTCAGCTATATATCAAATCACCAGCTTACGGAAAATATTAGATTCTTTATTCTAAAAGTGAATGAAATGTAATTAAACTGTGGGTATAATTTCGTCTAGCTCAATGTGACATGTGACCCTTAAATGTATTCTGTCTGCTCAACATGGCAATTACATTTCACCCAGAGTTCTCTGTTTAATAGAATCCTCTCATCTCCATCTCTCCCATTCCCCACCTGCGCCTTTGTCTTGTTTCTGTATTGTACAGCAGTTTTCCCCTCGTGTCAACATGCCCTCTACCTCACCTACACTTCCTGCCTTCCGCTTGTCCTGCCTGTGCCCTACAGTACTCCAATCCTTTAAATACCGGGGACATAAATACTGGTTCTAGACTTACCCCCCTCCCCGTTAGGTGACATAGCTGACTGACCTCCACTCCCCTCTCCATTTCTCTTCCTCTATGCCATCCCTACCCTCCTGTGTACCTCTTACACCAGACACCGTTTCCTAAGGACACGGCCAGCTGGTGCTTTAGCACGTGACCCACAAAATATAATCTTAAAAACTCCCAAAACAAACAGTATGTATATATTGTAAACTTAATATCACAATAGGTGTAACCATCCGTGCTCACGGACTATTACAGGATAACGCCACCAATTTTGGGTGGAATATCCCCAAGTTAAATCTGATCCCAAAAGATAACTTATGCCCGTGCAGGCTCCTTACCTACTTCCCATTGGGCAGAGAACTGCAAGTCAGGGGCAAACGCAGGATTTGTAGAGGGGGGTTTAAACCCGCGCCGTCAGTGGGCGTGACCAGCATGCATGGGGGCGTAGCTATAATTTTGGACAGTGCATGGCTGCTCTCCAACTCTTCCTATCCCCATAATATAAATGGGCAATGCTGCGTGCACTACTGTTAGGTGCACGCAGCTCTCCCTTTTCAAGCAGAGCTGTGTGAAGCGGTAGCAGAGTCCAGCCACCTCAATTATACAGTGCACCAGGCTTGGAGGGGGGTTTCCAGGCACTAGCCCCCCCCCCCTCGGTTTGCCTATGCAAGTGGTCACCTGTATGTAAAAGGTCTGGGTCCCCAGGGATGAGAAGAGTACAATAGACATTGTGGGGAGTCTACTCATTCCTGCTGACCCAATCTTTTTTTTTTTTTGTATAAGCAACGTGTTGACCAGCAACGGAACCCAGCAGGAGCGAGCAAACAACGCCAAGTCTGCCCCAGACCCAAGGTAAGCAATATTCTGGGATAAGGTTTAACTTACAGCATTTAAGGGTATACCCAGGTTCTGACTTTCCCTGCCAGCTGTAAGTGGTTCTAACATGCTGTACTACTGACAGCACATTGTAATATAGTACATTATAGTGTTCTATCATAGTATAGCGCATTATAATCCGTTTTACCTGTCAGGAGAGTGAAGGGAAACCCAGAATACTATGAAATGCTGTAAGTGTAATAACTTCTAGCCAGGTCTCAGAGAGCTCTGCAGGGAGAGAGCAGCGGTCGGCCGTCAGTGATTGATCACCCGCACACGGGAAGGGTGGCCTAGTGCTTTGTAGTAAAACAAGTAACTCTGGGGGATGGGTTCGTAAGAAAATATAAATAGGTGGAAAATCCATTTAAAAACAGCTCTACAAAGCTGATATGTATAAAGCAAAAGACCTATTTCCCATCCAGTATAAATCTAATGTAGAAACGTGCTTTGCTGTTACGTGACATTGGTTCAGATACACTGCCAGCAGCGGACATTTACAATGAACCGATGTCACAGGTAATTTCTACAAGAAAGGTGCTTCGTTTTCTAAGCTGTGCTAAATAAATGTAACTTACAGTCGGGTTGCTAAGGGTTACAGCACCTTGCTGTGTAAATTTACCTATATGCCAGTGTTTATAATTCTCTCTGAGCGTTGTGAGAGCACAACACTAGGTGACAGTTTACACAAAACTGTTGATGAGTAGGGTAACAAATGTAAAAGACGCCCACTGCACCGATACATTTCTTACTAAAGTTACATTATAGAGCAGTGATGGGCAACAGGCGGCCCTCCATGCTGTCACCTGCGGCCCCCCGAGCCTCCACCTGCGGCCCTCCGAGCCCTCACCTGCAGCCCTCCGAGCCCTCACCTGCTGCCCTCCGAGCCCTCTCCTGCGGCCCCCCGAGCCCTCTCCTGCGGCTCCCTGAGCTTTCACCTGCGGCCCTCCTGACCGTCACCTGCAGCCCTCCGAGCCCTCACCTGCTGCCCTCCGAGCCCTCACCTGCTGCCCTCCGAGCCCTCACTTGGTGCCCTCCGAGCCCTCACCTGCGGCCCTCTGAGCCCTTTCCTGCGGCCCTCCGAGCCCTCTCCTGAGGCCCTCCGAGCCCTCACCTGCTGCCCTCCGAGCCCTCACCTGCTGCCCTCCGAGCCCTCACCTGCGGCCCTCCTGACCGTCACCTGCGGCCCTCCTAACCATCACCTGTGGTCCTCGGAGCCCTCTCCTGCGGCCCCCCGAGCCTTCACCAGCAGACCTCCGAGCCTCCACTAGTGGCCCTTCGACCACCCACTGCGGCCCACCGAGCCCTCACCAGCGGCCCGTCGAGGCGAACCCCCACCTGCGGCCCGCCAAACACTCACCAGCGGCCCGCCGAGTCCCCACCTGCGGCCCTCAACTACTTCTTTATCGTCTGTCTCATGTGTTTGTTACAGCATGTGACACTTGTTTAAAATGCCTGCTGATATGTTATTAAAGATATGGTACAATGGTATAGAGTGACTTATCGTTACACAATTAACTTGATTTCCAAATAACCAAAACTGTTCTTAAATATATTATATAACTATGATACATGTGTTGTGTGATTACTTGTATGACCAGTTGTGAACGACATCTTATCTCCGTCACCCTATAACATCACTACCCATCAAAGATGACAATATTACTTCACCACGGTGTCCGTTTTACGATAGAACGTATACATTTCATGTTTGCTCATACATCATGTTTAATTCTTCTCTCCCTTCATCAAATTTACCTCTGCTTGACATTAAATTGTGGTCAATTACCCAGCATCCTCCACTGCACTTGTAGCCACTCCAGCGCCTCCCCCACACTACAGCCTGTCAGACAGAATCACCTCACAATACAGCTCAGCAGCAGTCTTTTCAATAAAAGAAAAAAAAATGAATACACAATTCAACATAAAGGTCCACATAGGAAAACATAAATGCATAAAATAGCAATAAAAATACTGAAATGTTAGATTTTTTCCCCTCAAAAAATGCTGACCTACATATTATACAGGAATAATGCACTCCTACTGTGAAATATAAGGATATTTGAAACCAATTTGGAATTCTATGCCCTGTATACAGGATTTACATCTATTATCCCACATACGGAACCTTTCAGACAACAGGAACGGCATAAGAATCAAAATGAAACAATAGAATTACAGGACTGCCATCATTTCACAGGAGCTCCCCCATACAGAAACAGTTACATTACACTGGTCCTTTAATGCAGCTTAATTTGTTTTACTGAAGATCAGCAAATTTCTAATTGCCAGCTGCTAACTAGAAAACACCACAGCCATTAAAACCCCCCTCAGATAATAACTTCTTATTTTCCGACGGCACATTTACTTGACTTTAAAATGTTTTCAAAGTTTACTTCTAATTAAGATTCAGCGCACGTGGCTGACATAACTGCCTAACCAGCAGTGATACAGACAACAGACAGCAGAGAGAGCAAACGCTACAGAATTCATTTTCCGAATCGCCTTCCACCTACAGTATCCTCACATCTCTCAAACAGATTTTTCTGACAAGAACACATCACAATCTGGCTATAGGCCCTTGACAGTAAGTCCTGTTCAGCTTCTTCCTGCTGTATGTTGCAAAGTAAATAAAATGACAATAGCCGACACACTATAAGAACGTCCCTGGCTTCGCCATTTAAATGAAGTGATTTTTTTTTTTTTTACATATATATTTTCAAGGTTACATTAAGGTTTGATGAATTCCATCTATGTACATCAAAACTACTTTTCTGATGCCGATGTGTATAAAAACAGATTCACAGTGCAATTTATAGAATAGACGCAGGGCAGGACTTTACGTAGGCAAGAGACATAGGAGTATATTTACTAAACTAAACTGTGGGTTTGAAAAAGTGGAGATGTTGCCTATAGCATCCAGTCAGATTCTAGCTGTCATTTTGTAGAATGCACTAAATAAATAACAGCTAGAATCTGATTGGTTGCCATAGGCAACGTCTCCACTTTTTCAAACCCGCAGTTTAGTAAATCTAGCCCATAGTGTTAGACATTTATAAAAACAACACCTGATAAATATTGGGCGGAAACGTTGCAGAACGGCTTTTTAATTAACTGCGTCTTATTTTCATGTTTTTTTCCCCTAGTTTGCAAAACTTGCGCTGGAGTCTATTGTATGACGTCAAAAGGGTGCATGGATAACATAGAGGTGATGTGAGCTTTATTTATCATTCTAAAGAAACATCTATTCGTAAAAGGCGCCATTTAGAATTCAGAGTAAATCCATTTGGAAGGTGGAATTTTGCACCTTGGCAAAACAATTTTGCACTGGGGGGGGGGGTGGAATTTTAAAATATGCAGGCAGCTTTAGAGTTGGGAGAGAGTGGTCTTAGGTCAACAGTAAATCGCAGTGTAAAGGTTATTAGGAAATCGCCTACACAGATGGGCGATGACATCCTATGCTAACGGGTAAAGGAATTTATATTTCTCCATCAAAGATAAAACCACGTTATCATCATCACCATCATCACCATTTATTTATATAGCGCCACTGATTCCGCAGCGCTGTATAGAGAACTCCTTCACATCAGTCCCTGTCCCATTGGGGCTTACAGTCTAAATTCCCTAACACACACACACACACACACACACACACACACACAGATAGAAAGAGAGTAGGGTAAATTTTTGATAGCAGCCAATTAACCTACCAGTATGTTTTTGGAGTGTGGGAGGAAACCGGAGCACCCGGAGGAAACCCACGGAAACACGGGGAGAACATACAAACTCCACACAGATAAGGCCATGGTCAAGAATTGAACTCATGACCCCAGTGCTGTGAGGCGGAACTGCTAACCACTTAGCCACCGTGCTGCCCAAACCACAACAGTGAAATAATCAGGACTGTCCTCATCATCATCATCATCACAATCAGGAATGTCACCAGCCCATCCGAAGGATGTACACACGGGCATCAGTGCCCGCATCCAATCCTCACCCCAAATGTCGCAGAGCTCATCAACACTAGAGAACCCTTCCAGCCAGGAAGACGTTGAATGATACCAAGGGGTAGATTTATCAAACATTCTAAAGAGGAAATGTAGAGGCGTTGCCCATAGCAACCATTCAGATTCTAGCCATCATGTATCTAATATATTCTACAAAATGATAGCTAGAATCTGATTGGTTGCTATGGGCAACACCTCCACTTTCCCTTTTTAGAAGGTTTGATAAATCTACCCCCCCCCCCCCCCAGCCTTAAACATATATAAATAGCATTAGTCTGTGGTATATAAAGTAAATTAAATATACAGAGTCAGTGGGCTTGTATAACTAGTTCACCAAGGGCCATTACTTTCAGAATATCCCCTGGCACATACCTGCAATAAAGCACAAATCTACAATAGGCACAAAAGTATCTTGGAATAAAAGATTCCATTCAACCTTTAAACCTGAAGTGTTAAAGATTTCTAAAGTACTAAGTGAAGAGTTTAATGAGGTCTATTTAAATCACCAGTTCTGTGTAGCCCACAATGCTCACAATTGGTTTCGATTGGCGCCATTGTGCAATACTCCTGAATATAGTGTCTGGATTCATATCAGGTCATGACTATTACCGGGCAGGGATTCCTCTTGACAGTCTTGTCCTTGTCTCAAGCTCCTCTCATTATTCATGTAGTTCTGTGTATGCATATTATTCCATGTACTATGTACTCTACCGTGACTTGATTAATCACGGCGAGGAATCCCCTGGGAATGATGAAATGTGTAATGGAAAGTCAGGTCCCTGGAAAATAAAATGGAAGATTCTGTGTATTGCCTGCGGTACATGGAAATAACGCTAACTGTTCTCCCTATTTACAACTCATTGTGCTTTAAAAGGGAAAAATAAACCCAAAAAGACAAAAAAATTAACTGTGACTGCTGATAATAAGAATTATAAAATACCTTAATCTTAAAATAATACTATTTAAAATATATATTTTTGTTTTGTGGATTTTTAAAGCACAAAAAATACGACTGATCAGCAAATTTCTCATAGGCTGATATAAAAATAAAAAGTTAGATGGACTGTGCCCAGCAAATAGCACGGTCTAATGCCATTGAGGCATTCCTGGCAGTAGAAGCATACTTGCCTACCTTTGGCAAGTTGTATCCGGGAGAGGGGCATATCTAGAGGGCGGGAGGGGGCGGGGCATGGTGAATTGCGTCTTTTGGTCTCGCCCCCCGCGTCAAATATGCCGTTTTTTCGTGGGGGAGCGGGGCCAAAATGATGCGGTGAATCGCGTCATTTTAGCCCTGCAATTGCAGGATGTGGGAGATTTGCCGGCTCTCCCGGGAGTCCGTGAGACCGACCCGAATTTCGGGAGTTTCCCGGACATTCCGGGAGAGTTGGCAAGTATGAGTAGAAGGCATGACGTTATTAGACGTGAGGCAAATATGTGACAATCCCATCCAATCAGAAACATTTGCTGCCTTAGTTTATATCTGGCAAATTTTTGCCGACTCGGCTCAGCAGCCTATTAGGAGCATTTTAAAGGGGAAAAAAATGCAGATAGCCCAGTGACCCAGCCAAATGTGGCTCACAATATGCCCCCCCCCTTCTGCCCCCCAGCCTCTGTTCTCAGCCTATGGTAGCCCAACCCCTTGAATTCTTGTGGACCAAATTCACTGCGAAGAGAAATTAATGCATCGATTGCAAATTAAGCTATTGGAAATTTTTATGACATCAGCGTGAAGGACGTGGCTGGACTAATCGAAATCAAGTAAAAGTCAAAAAGGGCCAATCAACCATTGGGTGTTCTCCCACCTCATCCCGTCCTCATAACGTTTTCCCCTTTTCTTCATCGTTTTTTTTTCTCCCGCTTTACTCCACGTTTAATTATAGTTAATATTTTATTTTTAGTCACACCTTCCAAGAGGACTACAACAGAGATTGCAGGGCTACTGGGATGCTTAAATCTCTCAGAAAGGAAATCTGGGTACACACGGATGCAATGATCGTGCAGATCACACGATTCACGACCATTTAGTCAGATATCACATTAGTGTGTACGCTGCAAAGATCCCTTTTTATCTTACCAAAGCACATCGTATCTGTTCATTTGGTTTAATAAACTTCCTAAAAATCACAATCAGCGATGCTGCAATGTCGGGCAAATGTGGAAGTGTGTACAGACTGACGACCAGCAGTGTAGGCAGATATCTGTAGAGTGTGCAGAGTCGCAATCTTTTCTGCAGGTGGTTATCACAGATGAAGAGCACAGATCTTACAGTAAATCATGTAAGTATATACACATGAATCGACATGTTCATCGGGACTTTCAGCCATTGGTGAAATTGTCACCGAAATTGCATCTGAAGCAGTGGCGGATCCAATCGCCCCCCTAGCAGTACAAGTCTTTTAAATTTAGGTTCAAGACGCCAATCAAAACGGGTGGAGGGGCGGGACCAATCGCGGTGGGTGGGTGGGGTTTTCCAGGGCCAGCCAATCAGAATGAAGGAGGGCCGTGGTTATGCAAAATTGCCCCCCCCCCCCCCCCCTAGAAATTACATCTATGTCCGCCCTGATCTGAAGTAAGATGCATAGGTGTGTACCCAACTTAACGTCTTTCTGATTACACTTTTCAACACTAACAAACATTCACAGTGAAATACTCACATGAGTTCACATAGCTATACACCTACACACACTCATATTGGGATACATTTGAGTCACAGGAGCCATAATACACAGCCCCCTTGTAGATTACCTCTGGATGCCAAATTACATAAGTGTTAGGAATACAATTGATTTTTTTGTTTGTACTGTAATTGTCTTGCAAAAAAAAAAAAAACCCTAGTTCCTGGACATAGATTTTCCCAAACATGTTTGAGCATGTATAATATTTAAGACATATAGTAATATATATTAGTTGTATTATTATATTCCTAATAAACAACTTCCACTTGCAACAGTGAATTATCAACAGTCTCTTTATTCGAGGAGCAAGGACAGTAATAATATTTATGTTCCTGAACACAATAGTTTACTGTCCAGGCTGCAGACTGGATGAGATCCCAGCTGAACATTCCTTTGCAGAAATATGCAAAACATTTGAATGATTCTATTTTCACCTTATATGTGGGGATTTGCAAGATTGCCCAGAAGATACAAAAGTCTCATTTCCATTTATTACAAAAGCAACACAAGCCTTGAGTAGCTTTAGAGTAGAACTGATTCCCACTCTTTGTCATTAGGCAGATCTAGGAGATACATCGAACAAATAACACAAAATGACATTTTGTTAGATGTCACTTTAAAAAAAAAGTATATAAATGATTTTTGTAACCAGAAAGATTTTTTATTTTTTTTAAAGAATTCTCCTACAGCACTTGATCAAAGCACATTTTCCTAATATAATTCTGTGTCTTCAGTGTAATGCTTACTACCAAGGGCAACGAATAGTATTCCCATATGTGACTGAGATTGTGAATCCTATACACTCTCTCTGCCAGGTCTGGATCCTCCGGGGAAACGCTTGGCAAACACTCCTGTCAAATTGCTAACATGCATTTTAATTGGACCTAAATCAAAAAACTATCAAGTTAACAACAAAACCACACCGACTGCAAAGGAAGAAAGGAATTCATTTAATGGCTAGATGAATCTTTAGAATTTCTGGAGTCAACTCAGTCAGGGTTCAATAATTGGGCTTTTTTTTTTTATTATCAGCGATAATGCAATCCTTATTTTATATTGTACAGGCCTTTTCTACGGCTCTGTATAATACATAGGAGTGTGTTACTGCCAGATTTGGTTCTAGTGAATTATATACTGTGTGCCCTGTTTATTACATAAGGGGCAACCTCTCTCCCAAAACTATGAAGAGCCCCTACAGCAGAAAATATACTATGGATCATTCGTGGCATGGAGAGAAAATAAATGTTTGCTAGTATTTTTAGGTTGTATTATGGGCTGGACATTTGGGTTTGTAATATATGATGTGTAATATGCTGAGCCTCTGAGGCATCATATATGGGGCTGTGCTATATGCTGGACATTAGACTTGTAGCTTCCTGCTGCCTCCATTCCCCTCTTCACATCATGTCACTGCCCCTGTCACATGCAGCCCTGTCCTCACTAACACATCACTCATCTCCTGATATACTCTGTGCTGCTGGTGGACCCTGCTCCTTCACTATATAACTCTCAGTCTGTGGCTTCCTGCTTCCACCATTCCCCTCCTCTCATCATGTCACTGCCCCTGTCGCATGCAGCCCTGTCCTTACTGACACATCACTCATCTTCTGATATACTCTGTGCTGCTGGTGGACTCTGCTCCTTCACTATATAACTCTCAGTCTGTGGCTTCCTGCTTCCACCATTCCCCTCCTCTCATCATGTCACTGCCCCTGTCGCATGCAGCCCTGTCCTTACTGACACATCACTCATCTCCTGATATACTCTGTGCTGCTGGTGGACCCTGCTCCTTCACTATATAACTCTCAGTCTGTGGCTTCCTGCTTCCACCATTCCCCTCCTCTCATCATGTCACTGCCCCTGTCACATGCAGCCCTGTCCTCACTAACACATCACTCATCTCCTGATATACTCTGTGCTGCTGGGGGACACTGCTCCTTCCACTATAGAACTCTCAGTCTGTAGCTTCCTGCTTCCACCATTCCCCTCCTCTCATCATGTCACTGCCCGTCACATGCAGCCCGGTCCTCACTAACACATCACTCATCTCGTGATATACTCTGTGCTGCTGGGGGACACTGCTCCTTCCACTATAGAACTCTCAGTCTGTAGCTTCCTGCTGCCTCCATTCCCCTCCTCACATCATGTCACTGCTCCCGTCATATGCAGCCCTGTCCTCACTAACACATCACTCATCTCCTGATATACTCTGTGCTGCTGGGGGACCCTGCTCCTTCCACTATATAACTCTCAGTCTGTGGCTTCCTGCTTCCACCATTCCCCTCCTCTCATCATGTCACTGCCCGTCACATGCAGCCCTGTCCTCACTAACACGTCACTCATCTCCTGATATACTCTGTGCTGCTGGGGGACACTGCTCCTTCCACTATAGAACTCTCAGTCTGTAGCTTCCTGCTGCCTCCATTCCCCTCCTCACATCATGTCACTGCCCCTGTCCAGAGCCGGATTAACAAAATGGGCTTTCTGGGCTATAGCCCAGGGGCCTCGGGCAGTTGGGGGCCCTAACAAAGATTTTTAGTGGGCAGTGTTTTATAATTGTTTTTTTTTTTTTTCATAACACAGGCCTGTGATCGGATGGGGACACCCCACCCTTGGGCTGGGGTGGGGGGTGGGAGGAGAATTGGCTGCAGAGGGGGCAGGGGCCTCACAGTACACTTAGCCCAGGGGCCTACATTGCTTTAATCCAGCCCTGCCCCTGTCACATGCAGCCCTGTCCTCACTAACACATCACATCTACTGATATACACTGTGCTGCTGGGGGACCCTGCTCCTTCCACTATATAACTATCAGTCTGTGGCTTCCTGCTTCCACCATTCCCCTCCTCTCATCATGTCACTGCCCCTGTCACATGCAGCCCTGTCCTCACTAACACATCACTCATATCCTGATATACTCTGTGCTGCTGGGGGACACTGCTCCTTCCACTATAGAACTCTCAGTCTGTAGCTTCCTGCTTCCACCATTCCCCTCCTCTCATCATGTCACTGCCCGTCACATGCAGCCCGGTCCTCACTAACACATCACTCATCTCGTGATATACTCTGTGCTGCTGGGGGACACTGCTCCTTCCACTATAGAACTCTCAGTCTGTAGCTTCCTGCTGCCTCCATTCCCCTCCTCACATCATGTCACTGCTCCCGTCATATGCAGCCCTGTCCTCACTAACACATCACTCATCTCCTGATATACTCTGTGCTGCTGGGGGACTCTGCTCCTTCCACTATATAACTCTCAGTCTGTGGCTTCCTGCTTCCACCATTCCCCTCCTCTCATCATGTCACTGCCCGTCACATGCAGCCCTGTCCTCACTAACACGTCACTCATCTCCTGATATACTCTGTGCTGCTGGGGGACACTGCTCCTTCCACTATAGAACTCTCAGTCTGTAGCTTCCTGCTTCCACCATTCCCCTCCTCTCATCATGTCACTGCCCGTCACATGCAGCCCGGTCCTCACTAACACATCACTCATCTCGTGATATACTCTGTGCTGCTGGGGGACACTGCTCCTTCCACTATAGAACTCTCAGTCTGTAGCTTCCTGCTGCCTCCATTCCCCTCCTCACATCATGTCACTGCCCCTGTCCAGAGCCGGATTAACAAAATGGGCTTTCTGGGCTATAGCCCAGGGGCCTCGGGCAGTTGGGGGCCCTAACAAAGATTTTTAGTGGGCAGTGTTTTATAATTGTTTTTTTTTTTTTTCATAACACAGGCCTGTGATCGGATGGGGACACCCCACCCTTGGGCTGGGGTGGGGGGTGGGAGGAGAATTGGCTGCAGAGGGGGCAGGGGCCTCACAGTACACTTAGCCCAGGGGCCTACATTGCTTTAATCCAGCCCTGCCCCTGTCACATGCAGCCCTGTCCTCACTAACACATCACATCTACTGATATACACTGTGCTGCTGGGGGACCCTGCTCCTTCCACTATATAACTATCAGTCTGTGGCTTCCTGCTGCCTCCATTCCCCTCCTCACATCATGTCACTGCCCCTGTCACATGCAGCCCTGTCCTTACTTACACAATAACACAAGTGAACAGGACAATGCCAACCACAAGTTCAGAATTCATCTCCTGAAATACGCTTATAAATATCTACTGAATTGCCATGCCATGTGGAGGAGTGTGAATATCGGGGTCTACTACCAACGTGAAGGATTCTACGATACTATAATTAGGATTCTGTACAGTCACATCCTGGTCTGCCACTTGGTTAAGTGCTTAAAGTGGACAACCTTTGTGATCCAAAGTGGGGGCTGCCCTCTCAATTCTACAGGAGGATAAAAAGCTGTCTCAATTGACCGTTAATAATAAAATACTTTCTAATCAATTTCTTTGAACGCTACTTACAGCTTCTTTGCTTCATACCTCCCTTCCTCCATAAAACGTATTGTATCTATTGTACGCACTGAAAGCATATTTATGTATTTAATGTAAAAAATAAATAAATATTTTGATAAATGATTATACTGTTAAGAGTTGTTCTTTTATTTTATGCTACAATATTTTTTATGTGATATGTTACCTTATATTGTACATAGGCACATGAGTATACTGCAGTCTGTATTGTCTGTCTACGTACGGCAAGTACGGTTTATTGTAAGCTTGCGAGCAGGGTTCTCTTACCTCTCTGTCTGTATGTATTACCCAGTATTGTCTTATTAATGTTTGTTCCCAATTGTAAAGCGCTACGGAATTTGCTGGTGCTATATAAATAAATGATGATGATGATCATCATCATCATCAGATCCGCTTGGATTTGATGACGAACGGATCAATGCACAAGTTCTGTGCGTTGTTTTTAAAACGCAACTTGCATGCAACTTGCGTTCGGACTTGAATAAGTCCCTAAATGTTTTCATTTCTATGTCAAAAATGAAAATGAAAATTAGTCATATATTATAAGGAATAGCATATGCCTTACTATAGAATATAAGAATAGAGAAATAATATGTGGCCCTGAACTTTAATATGGTCATGGAACAATTGCGACTTCTAATATATCTCCCAGTACTCCTGCATTACTCACATGCAATTCATAGATTTATAGCCATGTATGTAATATATACATTTATATACAAGCCAATCCAATTGCCCCCTTGTGCAGTCATCCATTGAATATGGGAACAGCCAGGACAAAGTACTTTCCTGTATCCCAGATTATTCATGTGTATCAGTTACAATCAGTGTGAGGAATGCAATATCTAATGGAACACCGGTGAGGGTATAGAACACATATTAAGTATAGAACGCAGACAAACAGCTTAAGCACCATCTCGCCCCAGTTGTACCAAGAGCGGCTATAGATGCCATTTAAATCTCAGCTTTGCAGCTGTACCGCACTCCTCCCCGGCCTGTGTGATTTTCAAAGGGATCTACCTCAAACACAGTTTAATCTCCAGCCCACTGAGCCTGTGTGAGAATTCCACAGCCACCCAAGCATCACTCACCATCAAACGCTCGGTGTATGTTTAATTTATGTCAGGCTAGAAACTTACCACTTCAGCATTTTTGGGCTCTTCAAAATAAAAGTCAATGCTTTGCAATCGGTAGCATCTTGCGTTACCGTGGCAACGTCATCCCATCACACACACAAAATTGGGTTAGGGAGGCATCCTTGTTCTAACGCAGACAGGACCCAGTGATTGAGGAATAATGAACTTTCACAAAGCACAGGAGAGATCCTGTAATAAATATTTTAATTATCCAACCCACCATCATCCCAAAGCAATAAAAATATTGCTAAACTAACAATTCAAATGCTTCCCATTGCATGACTCTGGCAATAAGGATTTCTATTACCTAATGTTTCAGTGTATGAAATATCATAGTATTAAATATGAGATAAAATCTAATAACAGGGAAAAAACGGTTACAGAGGACCAAAAACTGCATTCTCTTTCCAAATGTACTATTAGGAAGTAATATTGCATACCTGCTGATGGTAACGATTTTGGAGGGACATTCCGATTTGTGGGCCGCAAAAGGGGCAGGTTTAACATAAAAGTGGGTGTGGTTTGCATACATGCGATCATCTGTGGGCGGAGCTTAGTCAGAGCAGGGGCGGGGTTTATTTTATCCCACTTTCAGGATTCTAGATGCTGGGAAGTATGATATTGTTCTATACATACATAAATATACATGTCATTTTTATTAAAGAGCTGCTCTAAGTGGTTGGTACAAGGAGGTTGCACTTTTATGTGACATTTACACTTTTGCTCAGTGCACCACTCTCGATGTTACCGCCTCTCTGCAAACCTAGGTGCACATCTAGGTTTGTCGAGTACGGGGAGTAGAAATGCTCCTTGAAGTGCACTGCGTGGACCCTCTAAGCGCAGCGGTGGTAAAACAAAGGAGTTTTGCAATGCACATCCAATGATTCATGGGTATCAAGTACATATTGTCAGGTATAATTCCAAATAAATATATTGGTTCAGCCCATAAATTGGCTGCCAGGGGGTTGGTCCACTTTAATATTGTCATATAATCCTGTTACACACATTTGTTCAGAGAGACTAGATGTATATTCTATGGCAGTCCCTGCCACAACAACAAAAAAAAGCAAAAATAAATAAAATATTTTTCCAATCTCCAATCAGCTTGAAAAAAATGCTTTCATATTTTTATCTATTTTTTTTACTATTTCTTTTTTTTTTTGTTATTAGTAGGTCTGAAAAACCCAAGTCCGGGCGTTCAATTCCACTGTGCCTGGGCAAACAGACTGCCGCGTCAAACGCGCGGATAATCCTTACCGCTCTCGGTCACTGTCGCACCTAAGTATCACTCAGCCGCCCCAGAGATGCTTTGATGATAAATTGCGCAGATAGTTGGTATCGTTAAGTGGCTGTAGAAAATCAGCCTTATTGCTACAGATCGATAAATAGAGGTATCTGTCCCTTTAAATTTAAATAAGACAACTGTGTTATTAATAAGCAGGGGTAGGCTGGGCTGCGGGGCAGGGGGTCATCGGCCCCCCCCGGGCCAGTCCATTAGTGGGCTACCTTGGGCTGGATCACTGGGCCACCTGCATTTTTTTTTTCCTTTAAAATGTTCCTAATAGGCTCCTGAGTTGTGTCTTGCCCGGGGGCTAAAATTTGCCAGCCCTCCCCTGGTAGAGAGTAAAATTTAACCCTACCCCCCCAAATAGGATGGTTATTAAAATAATACTGATATAAGGAACATACTAATACTCATTTAGAAATATTTGCAGTTATTAGATATTAGGGGTTATCTGATATAGATTTACTGACATTACAAGACAGTGATTTACAGACAATAGAGGACAGGTGATAAGAATAAGCCTGCACATTATGATAACCTTACAACTCTCTATGCACACATCTATTACAGTTCCACATCATTAATTAATAAGCTTTTGCTATACAATATTACTTATTTAAAACACCAAGAGCTTCACATACAGATATTTCCAGATGAAGCATTATCAGTGGCAAAGACCTAGGGCTTGAATGCTAAATAGCCACATAAGAGGCTGAGATGCATATCCCTGATAGGACGTTATCAGTCGCCTCTATCGTGCCCTGGTCAGAGAGTGGAATAAAGTCGGGATCAGACTGTTCAGCTGCTGCATCAGCTCCCAGTGGGAGAATCCTGCTCCTAGGTCACTCTTCACATCCCCTTCACTGAATTACACCAGTAACCGTAGAAACTGCCTGTGAAAAGAGCTAGAGAAGTTGTTTTTCTTGGCAGTACCCGGGGAAACGATTAGTGGGCACAAAGGCTTTAGTTTAAAATAAGAAGGAAGAAAAAAAAAAGTGCATTTTCTCCAATGCAGTTGGCAGAGAGTGAGGGGGGAATAGACTGAACTTATTGTCACTCAGTCCACAGCAGAGATCTTAGAGATCATTCCCTATGTTACAATGTGACATGAAAGCGCACGGGGAGAAAGGGCGATGCAGCCACTCTGCGTAAAGATCACTGGAAACAGCGGGCGCAAAGACGAATCTGGGACAATCTCTGCATAAATTATCTGCTGGGGAAAAACCTGGTGGCTCAGCTCCCACTAAAAAGGGACAGCGACACCTCCTGCAGCCCAAATCCATCCAACCGCAGAAAGTAACCCGCTCACTCCTGGAGCGCGACGCTAATGAAAGCGCACGTCTTTTTCGCACGCGGAGTCAGGATTCCAGAGTCTGATGCTGAATTACTTTCACCTGTCACTGTTACACGAGGGGACCCACTGTATAACATTAATCCCCGCACAATGCACATGCCAGCAGGTTTTTTTTTCTTGCCTCAAGTTGCCTATAAAAGAAGCAAGTGATGCATTAACCCTTAACCTGCCTGCGCCTGGCTGTGGAAGAGCTGTGTCCACTAATAGGCTATTACAGGACAGACCTGGAAACTCATACAATGCTGCAAGGCATGTGTGACTGTTAAGGTATTTTTGTGACTTCTAGAAAACCCCGAGCCTGTGGTCTTCTCTTAGGCACTTGAAAGGAGAGGAGAGAAGGGGGGGGGGGGGGGGGCGGCTGTTAGAATTGACCCAGTGGATGCACCTCACCTAATGAACCCCCTGCTCTGAATGCAGATTAGCTCCTAGAGAGGCAGCAACACCAGGGAAGTAACAAAAGTCACCAGTTCACTAAATCACAATGTCCTTCTGAATTAACAACCTCTATGTATGATACTGCACCGGCAGCAATCAGTCACCCACCAGACCGAGGAAACTTTCCCATCACAGGGGTCTGGCGGAGCTGACTTTGCAATGAAAATACATTTTGTACTGGGCAGTTAATGCTCCCAGGCACAATATAATAAACAGCTCACCACAGACATCATTACCACCACCACATCCCATTGTTATACCAGTTAACCCTTGCAGAAGTCACTTGAATTGCAAGACCAGAACACAAACGGAATTCCCATGAATTAGCCAAACAGTGTGTAATCTCTCCAGCTGTCAGGCTGGCTTAATGTCTCCAGCCACATGAAATATATGTATATATATATATATATATATATATATATATATATATATATATATATATATATATGTAATGCATGCCTATATGCAACCTTATATCACACAGTGCTGCATAGTAATAAGCCACTCTATTATATAGATACATTTGTTTAGTTTGCATTTTTTCCTTAGCAAATCAATGCATGGCATACACAAGTATCCAGGCATCTGTATAACTGGATATGCACACAGACATCTATGAATATATACACTTGTAAGTGTCCCCATTAATTAAACACATCGTTTTTTGGCAAACACCTGCATACAACACAGCTATGTTATTCTGCCAGCCCAATATCTATAACAGCAAATAGATCCGGGAACTTCAAAGGCATCAGCTACAGATCTGACCTTATCCCCCATGTCCTCACTTTGCACAGCCACAAACTTTCCGGCACAAGCAAGGTGGCAGAACTTCTCCTGTGCTGCCGGCCAGTAGCAATGCAGGAATGTGCACACAAAGAGACGGAGGACAATGCCCCAAACTCACCCTGGCAGGAGGTGGCTGCGCAGCTCCAGGCTCCTAATACAGATCCATTGGGCTGGTAGCAGACCGCTCACAGTAGCTGCCTTCCAGGCTCACACACGGCCAGCCTTGTGCTGTGGCTGCCTATGGACTGGGAGCCTGATCCTATCTCTTCCTCCAGCCTCTGCTAGTGGGAGAATTCCCAGCCCACTAATCACAGCGCAGCCTACTGGGGGAGCCCTGCCTGGGCTCTGTCTCTATTCCTCCCTCTCGCTGTACACTCGCGCCTGTGTTCCTCCTGACACTGCTGCATCACATTGCACTTCTGTAGTGCTGGCTGTGTTCTTCATAGCTAGGAGGGGAGCATGGCAGGTATTGTGCAGGTAGGTCCTGGTGTGGAGGGCAGGTTCAGGAACAGATTTAATGTCTTATACTGGAGGAAATGTTACTTATAATAAATGAAATAGTAATATAATAATAATGCATGACTATAGGTAACATAGTAGCATACCTAAAATGTATATATGATGTATATAGATAATACATCAATACAAAAAGTCAATTAAATGGTTACTAGATCTTTGCAGTGGCCACTAACTGGGGAGGGGGGGAGCTGTGTGCGTGTGTGTGTGTGTGAGGGGGGTGCCCTCTTTGTAATATATGAACAGCAGTTGATGGGAAGGGGGATATATGGGATTGCTGTACAATATATGGTTGTGAAATGCATGGCTGGGACCATGGGGTGTCGCTGTGCGGCACATGACTGACAATGGGGGGTTTCTTTGTGTTTTGTACAGAAGCGGTGAGCAAGACGCAGGGAATGACTGGCGAATTTTAGCCCAGGAAGGGGTTGGGGGGGGGGGTGGTTGGGGGGCAAGACTGGGCTCAGCAACCTAGTAGGAACATATTAAAGGAAAAAAATTGCAGGTAGCCCAGTGGACCAGTCTATGCTAGCCCGATATGGGACCGGCCCGGGGGGTAAGATCCTGACAAGACAGCAGGGGAGGGCTGGCAAACTTTAGCCTGGGGGGCAAGACTCGACTCAGCAGCCTTTTTTAACAAAAACAAAAATGCAGGTGGCCCAGTGACGCAGCCCAAGGTAGCCAACTATGGGACCGGCGGCGGCCCCCCAGCCCAGGCTGCCCCTACACGACAGTGAGCTGCAAATATTAGTATTGCTGTAATAGCATACTAACATTAAATGTTGGCGGTAGACATTGGGCACCATATTAAATTAACACTTTTTTTTTTATATTAATTACTGCCCTTTGTAGTAGGTGTGTCTTAAAAGGGAAATACTATAGTTTACCTGTCCCCAGATGTGTTTTTAAGAACCTGTTGACCTTACTTTAGGATTAATTTTTGAGTTTGGACTTTAAAATGTTCAAGAAGAAAATTGGACGTTTCTGTTTTACCAAAATATTATTATTTTTTGGGAGTATCATATTGATAGACAATGATAGTAGACTTTTGGGGGAGTTGAAATCTCCTCCTTCACCTCCTTTCATTTCATCCACGTCACTGCATTTTCAGATAATGTGACCTCTCTACCCAGAGGCGGAGCTTGCGAGCTGTGGACTGCGGGGCAGGGAGGAGGGCAGCTAGTTCCCCGTGCAGCGGGGCCCCATTATCTCCAGGGGCCCCTGCTGCACCAGTGGTAACTCTGACACTGTCTCGAACCTGTTAAATCTCATTTGAATATTTCATCCCGCTAAATGAAGTCTTGTGTTTGCAGGTGGGAGAGATCTGATGCGTGTAAGTGCACCCGGAAGGCATTTGGGTCGGAATGCCCCAGTCTGCCCATGTTTTGCCAGTCTGTAAGTGACCCTTACTGGTAACATTATTAATTTAATCTTGGGGTAGGTTAGGTCAAATAATTAAATGGAATTCTAAGTTTGGGAAGAAGAAGGGCTATTTGTCTAATGAGAATGCTATTAATGTAATGTCCATGTTGGAAGGAAATAGTCCTATTGATTAAATGTGAATGCTATTAAATTAATGCTGTGGCTAGCTGAGGATAAATAAACTTATCTATTAAATGTAAATGCAATTAATTTATTGTAGGGGCTGGTTGGGTGGGAGAAGGCCTAATTATTAAATAAGGGTGCTCTTCATTTAACGTTGTGTCTGGTTGGGGGGATAAAGACTAAGGGATATATTTACTGAACTGCGGGTTTGAAAAAGTGGAGATGTTGCCTATAGCAACCAATCAGATTCTAGCTGTCATTTTCTAGGATGTACTAAATAAATGACAACTGGAATGTGATTGGTTGCTATAGGCAACATCTCCACTTTCAAAACCCTCCGGAATGTTGCAGCTTGATAATTTACCGCTTGGTGTGCTGATTGGTTGCTGAGGTTCGGTGGCAGTTTTGCACATGTTCGTAAATACAATAAGTCAATGAACAAATACAAATTTGTAAAATAATTAGTTAAATATACCCCCTAGTGTGTTCACTTATTGCTCGGCTTTCCATATTTTATGTACCTATTCCTTTTCCAAACAGGGCCCCAACATTCCAGGATCCAAACAAGCAGCAACATCAGCAGGTAGAATAGTGCCCTGAATGGTCCACCCTCTTTCTGTGATGAGCCATCATCACATGACATGACATTTCTAGTCCTCTCCACAACCGCCTCCTTCACTTGGCAGCCTGAAAGAGCATAGGCAGGCCAGACCACTAACTTCTAGTAAGTCAATCACTTAAAAAATGCCTCCCAGTGTACCCCCCAGGATTCTTATCATTCGCCTCACATGCCACTCACGTCACCTGACTATGTTGTGATTCCGTAATCCAATTGGTAGGCAGTCAGGTGACAGCCGCTCACGACAGGAAGACGAGGTGAAGACAGACGACTTTGCAAGCACTGTCCCCTCACGCATGTGCCAACACTGAGTACAGACCGGCTGCCATGTTTTTTTTTTTACATTTAATGATTAAGAATATAAGAATATAAATATGCTTATAGTTGGGCAAAATTACCAATTTTCCAAAAAAATACAGATAAGGGACACTGATAAAAATACTGGTAAGTGGAAACGCCGTTTGCATCCTGGACTGTGATTCCATTTTGGAACAATGAAGTCTATTTAAAAAAGTGTCTAGTACACTTTATTGTAAAGTTTATATGGCGTTTATAGTTATGTTAATGGGAAATATATTATTATGATATTATTATTTTTGTTTATATTTGATGTAACAATTTATAGCTGTATTTCCCCATATAAATCTTACATACTTTCGTTATTCATTTAATATTTTTCCGTTAGACCAGGACATAGAGGTCACACACTTGTCTGTCCGTGTTTATTTGTGTGGATGACTCACTCTTATGTAACTTGTTACTTTCACGCTTGTGTTTTGGAGAAGGGCGATGCACTCAGTACTATTCTGAAACAGACCAAGATGATCTTTGCTCTGATTCGACTGTAACGTACAATGCACAGAGTTCTAGGGTTTTTTTCAGTTCGCAGTTACTGCGTGACAAAGTGACTCCACCATATAATGTATATTTAGGTTTATACCCCATCCCCCACCTGCCTAACATCACTAGAAGTTAAAGGTATTGTCCAACTTGTGTTACCAGATAAAAGGTGGCAGACTATGCCTTTGAAAAGCCCCAGCAGAAGAAAGATTTCTCGGAATTACCAAAGAGCCAAAGCTAAGTACAGGGAGCCAGTCACAATTGGCCAATAGCCATCCAATCAGGTGCTGCATTCAGTACACACCTACATCCATGCTAATTTTAAATTAAACTTCTGCTTGGGCTAGGTTAAGTGTTGGTTAGGGCTTCCAACCCTTATGTATAGATATTTTGCTGCTAATTTCTAAAATAAAATATTATTTTGTAATAATAAATGAATTGCAGGCAGAATTTTGTACTAACATAACTGAAATTATAAGCGGCATTTGCATCAAAATAGAACCAGAGAAGGTACCTAAATGATGCACAACCTTAATCATCATCATTTATGCATTATTTGGGTACAATTGCCGAGCCAGGAGGATGTCTGATTTTTACTGATTTTAGTTTATTAATCACTGTCGATAAAAGTGAGTTTATGGACAGTTGTCAATCCTCGTTGTGATGAGCAAACCATAGTTGCTGAATGAATGAGATGTTACATGCTACATGATATGTACCATCTAAAACTGGGGTGCCCCCCAGATATAGAAGACTCATAAGAGCCGGTCAGTCGTTCAACCTATTGTTAGGTAACTGGCAGCTGACCAATCAGCAGTTGGCATTTAGAATCAAGAAAAGTAATGAAGTTGAAAAAGGTGAGACGATTGCATTATTTTGTCCACCACCGAGTTCTACAAGCATAGTTTTACTGCCTAATAATCCTTACAATTTTATTTTGCTAATTGGAACACAGGGCTATTAAATTACTTGCTATAAGGGTTTAACATTTGAAGTGAGGTGTTCAGGAGGCGTCTCAATGCCACTGTTACAGACTGCATCTAACTATAAGACTGTTCTTCCTAATTATTACCAGGTTTCTAAGAAGCTGTTACTATAGTTGGCTCAAATAGAATGTTTAAATGGTTCTCCATTATGTGCAAGGTGAGAAAATTCCTTAGCAAATCTTCCAGGGCTTATTTACTTATTCTTATCGGATTTTTTTTACCAACCTAAAGCCCTTCAGTTTATTTATTTTTGTCTAGAATATATGTAATAACCAACACAGTTTAGTTAAATATATTAAGAAACTAGATGACTTAAGGCAAACATTATTATCAGTACAGAGTCCCTTAAATTTGAACCAGGTGTAAAATAATAAGTTATTTGCATGCGCCCAAATATTCCAGATTAAAACTTGACTTGAATATTTCCAAGAGAGTGTTCTATTGATATGAAATGGATGTGTGGAAAGATAGATTGGATGGCCATAAATTATACCAAATGATAAAATACAATTTGAGTTTTCCCCCCTCTGATGCCTTATGGGTGAAATACAGCACTTACAAATGCAGTGCTTAACATATATGTTAGTCTGAAGCAGGAGCTAGCCAAACTCACTTTGTTAGATAGCTATGTATTGGTTTTTTCATTCCAGAAGCTAGCTAACTTTGTTATTACATAAACTAATATAGATGGAGTTAATGTCACTGCATTGCCTGTGGTAAACAGAATTTATCTATCTAACCAGTCCTAATTGCTGAGCTGTATGTGTAAATACTATATTTCAACCATAAGCCAGCAGAAGAGAAGTCATAACAATGACTGCCTTTTATATTATTAGAATTGGGGGTATGGATTAATAGAAATACATTTAGACACAGACCACTATTTAATATGTTTGTTTACAGTTTTCACTAAACTAATGCATACTTGCCTACTTTCAGTAGGTGACATCCAGGAGAGGGGCGTGACTAATGGGCGGGAGGGGGCGGGGGTCCTCGAATCGCGTCATTTTGGCCCCACGAGTAAAATGACGGTTTGTCGCGGGGGCGGGGCCAAGATGACGCGATTCTCGGTGAATCGCGTCATTTTAACAAGGGAATTCCGGGATGCGGGAGAAATGCCAGCTCTCGCGGGAGCCCGGGAGACTGACCCGAATTTTCGGGAGTCTCCCGGACTTTTCGGGAGAGTTGGCAAGTATGAACTAATGATGTACCAAAATAGAACCACATATATTGTGATCTTTTGTGAGAAGCAAGAAGTGTAAATATAAACTTGTTGCCTGTATATTTATAGCGTAAAAATTGATGCTATTATTTACTGATCTTTTCTTAATAGATTGTTTACAAGTTCCTGTTTTATCAGTTCTGGATCTACAATTGTTATCTCAGTTTTCTTCCTTGTCTTCAATGTTTGATGACCTGTTACTCCTTCCTTTGCCTAAAGGACTTCTTTGTATATCTGCTGTAAACCAGCCCTGTGGATCGTACATCTGCGAGTGAGGTCATGAGACTTCCTGCCATGGCTTTCATCTGGCAATGCACCCACGGCAAATATAGAATCCAGAGAGAGTTATTATATATTAAAGTTACTGGAGGGATTTGCAATTGTTGCATGGGCATAAAAAATGGTATGTTTAAGTGGACTAATAACGGACCTGGATTATACTTTATGTATGTCATTTATATATATATATATATATATATATATATATATATATATATATATATAAAAAAAAAGGGCAATCTAAATGTTCCAGATATTTATTATGTTGTATGGTTAAGTGATTTAAAACCTATTTTTGTTCTCAGTCCATGTATTTTATATTTCAGCTATTTCATTCCTCAAGAACAGTCAACCAGGTTATTTTCAGCTGTAGTGCACAAGTCATGTATTGAAGATATCTGTTTGTGGGACTACGGGAACATATCATTAATATTGTAATTTAGTTATATAGCGCTGCCAGGATACACAGCGTTGTACATAGATATTTTTCATTTACATCAGTCCCTGGAGCTTACAGTCTAAATACACAGGGAGAACATACAAACTCCACATAAAAAGCGCACTGGTCAGGATTTGAACTCATGACCCCAGCGCTGTGAGACAGAAATGCTAACTACTGTGCCACTGTGCTGCACAGTCATTGATTTATCTGTTCATAGGAGGGTTTATCCAACTATTAAGCCCCCCCCCCCACCCCCGTGCAGCAATACAATCGTGAATGGGTTAATGGAGGGAGGGTGTCTAAATTTGAGAGACTTTCTCATTTTGGGAGAAATCACCACCAACGGCTCAGCAACACCATTATCAGAACATGGGAATTTTGGGAGTAGGTGGCTTACAGGAGTTAGGAAAGGGTCCTCCAAACGTACCCTTTACTGTCACTAAAGTACCCACCAACAACATAGGATAAAAAATAGGGATACAATTGGCCATATCTCCAATCCAGCAAGACGTATCCCTCACCACATGCCCATTGAGATGAGGCCACACCTTGAAATCAGTAATCTCCATCCGTTTTGGACTCAGAAAAACTAGACCATATGATGAACATTGTGGGCCTGATTTATTAAGGAACGTAAATTCTGATACGTACCGTGGTTTGTGTTAAATTGTTCTGCTTATGCCCAGAATCGGACTATACACCAGAGAACACAGCAACGCCCAATTCATCTAAAAGGAAGACACTCTACGAATTCATGTGCAGCATGGGGAGGGAAAGGGTCGTATGCAGGTAGTCAGTCTCCAGTAACGGCAGTGCCAAGCTCGAGCGCACACAGCAGAGTCCTATTCAAGCTTCGGGATCTCTAAGTCGTATCAGTTGCGTATCAGCTATAGGTCAGGTGTAAGTGCCGATTACAACTGATGACAGCTGTATATACATGCTATAACATGTGTTTGCAATCAGGAGCAACTGTAAAATGCATTTTATGTACAGTAGACATTATTAACATCATAATAAATGTATTTCATGTAATTTAAAAACAACATATTTGTAATGTTTTTCAGTAAACACTATTATTAACGGGTGACAGTAATTGAATATTTTTCTGTGCGTTCTGTTGTGACTTTATATTCCACATACGTGTTGTACGTATCTGCAGTGTGCTGTCAGAACGGACCTAGATCCGTATTCATCAAGAGATGTTTGTGCAGATCTGTTTATAGTTAAGGTATTTATGTCATATTAACGTCCATTCCAGTTTCCTGGTCCAAGATGGATCATTTTGGCCTCTACACTATCACAACTTTGTGGCGCCACACTCCCTGCCCATTACCAACATGGAGGAGCAGCTGTTCCTCCTTCATGTCATCGGCCAGAGTCTACGCTGGGGATGCAGGGAAATTGAAAATACTGAATGTCCCATAAACCTTATCATCCTAGACGGCCAATTATTTATTGGTCCAAGGCAACTGAATCATTTTCTTATTAACCAGAGATCTCCTGGATCACTTCTGGCATCAGTGAGGCCTATTAGTGCGTTGGATGAAACACCAGCAATCCTCTGACCACTTCTACTAACATGCCCGATAATGTGCTGATCCGTATCAGTCGGTTTATTATTGGACTGGCCCTGGGAACACACGTGCATTAACTTTCCGTAAACTAACAGTCTGCCTTATTCATTAATAACGAAATAACCAAGTGCAGCGGACGCTCTACCAACAGAACCTGTGCAGTTATTTACGAGTTGATGTGTTTGGTTGCAGTAATCAAAGAGATTCCACTTGCAACTCTAACAATGACCGTGTTTGAGACCATCTGGCTCAGGTACATTAATTGTAGTTACGTTGCTACCAAAACAGCGGTAAAGTAAATGTATAACAGGGAGAGCACTGAACATTTTCATTTGTGGATACAAAACTATTCTGAAGTGATGCTACTACTTATTAATATTTTGTATGTAAAGCGTGAGCTGCTTTGATGATCAGTATGAATGACTGAGTAAAAAATGTCTCAACTAATATAATTTGAACTGTATTGAGTAAAAAAGAAGCCTATGCTGGACCTTACCCAGAGCCATATTAAGGTGGGGCGCGGTGGGCACATGGCTCTGGCCCCCTGGACCACCGATGGACGATGCAGTAGCGTCTCCTGCAGCCTTAACAGCTCCAGTGATAACTGGCTCGGTCACCATTGTATGCCACAACTCCTGGCTCCCTTAGCTCTGCAGCATTGTTACGTCACCTCCGCAATGCTTAATGAAGAGGAAGCCCTATGGTAAGTCATCAAATATTAATTTAGATCATCAAGGTCCCTAATAGTGTAGTATATTTAGGAGCATGTGTCTCACAATTGGGTGAGTAAGTAATTCTCTCTCTCCCTGAATTATGGCGCTATGCTCCTAATTTTAGATCATAAGGTCTACCCTGTCTTAAATCACAGCCTTAATCCTGCTCTGCCCTTACCCTGACTAAGGCAATTTAATATTTATTTTTATTTTATATTTATTAGAGTGTAGCCTATCAGCTCACCAAGAACAGTGACATCACTGAGGCACTTTGCATGCTGATTTAATATTTATGAGAGTGCAGCCTATCAGCTCACCAGGAATGGTGACATCACTGAAGCACATTGCATGCTGACTTAATATTTATTAGAGTGTAGCCTATCAGCTCACTCGACAGAGTGACATCACTGCGGTCATTTGTGATACTGTCCCTGGTTTTCAATAAATAGATTCTTTGCATCTCCGTGAATATTGATTCTGCTCACAAGATGCAGTCGCTGCCTCTAATGTGTGGGCTAAAGTGCACTTTAAGCCATTGGGCAAAGATCAGGGGCACTCGCTTCAGGGGCGCACCGAGGATTGTCGGGGGGGGGGGGGGGGGGGCGGGGGGTTTCTCCCCGTCGACCCGAAAAAACCCGAAAAAAACAACCCAGAGAGAGAGCAGCCGCGCATGCGCAGCAGCTCCATTTCGCCAGCTCTGTCCTATACAGCAGCCGCAGCGCTGTCTAAGAAGCGTCTGCGGCGGTGCTGTATACGATACAGCACCGCCGCGGACGCTTCTTTGACAGCGCCGCGGCTGCTGTATAGGACAGTGGCCACTTAGTTAGCGCAGGGGGGGGGTTTCTAGAGACTCAGCAACCCCCCCTGCATGCGCCACTGCGCTTAACTCACTTAACAGAAATCTCAATTTACAGCACTAATGTCTGGGAAAAACTTTCTGAAATGAAATGATGACAAGCTAAGTCCAAATTCCCAACTTTTCAATAAATGTGGCATTTAGCACATGTATAAAGCAGGTCAGAATTATTACACATGACGCATTCTTGAAGTTTAAAGTAAACAAGTATTTATAATCCCTATATTTTTGTTTCCTTTAAAATATACATTTCTTATATACCAATCGTTCTGGTAGACGGGTTAAATGCGTCCGAACTCTGTACTGAGAGTTTGCTTAACTTACTGTTATCTCTTATTACCTAATGTGTGTGTGTGTGTGTGTGTGGGGGGGGGGGGTATCCTTTACTCTTGATCCTTTTCAGAACACAATATGCTATAGTCACTGCACTAAAGCTTGGTTAGAAAAAAAAGCAAACAAAAACCAACAAAACAGTTGTTCTTTCTGACCGCATGACTAAATTGCTATAAAGTTATATTTCTATAAAGTACATATATTTTTAATCCATAAAGTTGGAGAATTCTGCGATTCACTTTTGGGATAAATTCATGAGGGTGCTCTATTTGCGAGAATATTTTAATGTACATATGTACCTTTTGTATTGCATATTGTCTCTGCTTAGGGTATTTATTTTTGTTTTTTTCACATGTTATCTAAATAGATAATTCACTGTCATTCGCATATTTCAAGTCCTGGATGTTCCTTTCAGTGTTCCTCATGCAGTTGGCTGGCTTCAATGAGGAGTATATATATATCTATAATATAAATGTCTAGTGGCGTGTGTTAGTCTGTCTGTGTGTGTGTGTGGAAAATATAAAACCAAGCTGCAGCGCCACCTGCTGGGCGGCGTTATACACTGACCTACTAAATTCTTAGTGTGTGTGGGGAAAAAATTCAGAAAGGGCTGAAATTTGGTATACTAAGATGTTTTTAATTTGTTAATTTAATTTGTTAATTGTTAAAAGTGTTTATAAAGATTTAAAAAAAATATATATATATTTCTTGAAGGAGAAGTGACAGTGGGGAGTGGTTGGTGGTTGCCGGGGGTGACAGTGGGGAGTGGTTGGTGGTTGAGGCCTGGGCTATGGCCCAAATGCATGACAAGAACCTTTTTAACACCTTAAGTAGCTTGATTTGACTAGAGTGCATGAGTATCATGCACGAGTTAACTTGTATATATATATGCTTCAATTATCAAAGCAGACATACTGAGTGTAATGTGCGTCTGTTTCAGGGTACACTTAATTTGGGTCTGCGTCCGCCCAAATTTAACACGGAATGAATCTGAAGACACGTGCGCTGGTAAACATGGATGTAGGTCTGCCCTGATCTACTACACACGACGCTGCAGGATACGTCCAATACCTATGTGGAATATGAATTTGCAAAAGATTAAAAATGAAAAAAAATAAATATATTTTTTTAAAATATTTTTTCCATGAAATACATATATTACGATGCTATTAATGTCTACTGTACATAAAATACATTGTTACAGTTGCTCCTGATTGCAGACACATGTTCTACCTAGAGATGAGCGCACTCGGATTTCCTGAATCCGAGCCCACCCGAACGTTGCCGATCTGAGTCGGATCCGAGACAGATCCGGGTATTGGCGCCAAATGAAAACTTGAAAGCGAGGCTCCGAGTCATAATCCCGTTGTCGGATCTCGCGATACTCGGAACCTATAAATTCCCCGCTAGTCGCCGCCATCTTCACTCGGGCATTGATCAGGGTAGAGGGAGGGTGTGTTAGGTGGTCCTCTGTTCTGGTAGATCTCGTGCTGTGCTGTTTATTTCTGTGCTGTGCTGTGCTGTTCTGTGCTGTGTTCTGTTCTGCAGTATCAGTCCAGTGGTGCTGCTGGGTCCTGTGCTGTGTCCTGTTCAGTCCAGTGGTGCTGTGTCCTGTGGTCTGTGCATCTAAGGGTATAGTTATTTCCCCATTATTCCCAAGTGTTTAAAAAATTAAAAAAAAGTTATAAAAAGAAATATACAAAATACTAATTAAAAAAAATTTAGTACCGGGGCCACCCCACTACACAGTCCAGAATTTTTTTTTTTGGAAATTCAGAGCAGTGGAGGGTTTTTTATTAATTATATTGTGGTGACCACTCCTCTACGCAGTCCAGATACATTTATTGGTGCGAATCATACAAGTTCAGGGTTTTTAAATTATATTGTGGTGACCACTCCTCTACGCAGTCCAGATACATTTATTGGTGCGATTCATACAAGTTCAGGGTTTTTAAATTATATTGTGGTGACCCACTCCTCTACGCAGTCCAGGTACATTTTTTGGTGCGATTAAGACCAGTAGATGGTTTTCTTATTATATTGTGGTGACCCACTCCTCAACGCAGTCCAGATACATTTATTGGTGCGAAACATACAAGTTCAGGGTTTTAAAATTATATTGTGGTGACCCACTCCTCTACGCAGTCCAGGTACATTTTTTGGTGCGATTAAGACCAGTTGATGGTTTTCTTATTATATTGTGGGGACCCACTCCACTACGCAGTCCAGAAAGATACCTCGTTGCAACGTTTTAGACTAATAACTATATTGTGAGGTGTTCAGAATACACTGTAAATTAGTGGAAATGCTTGTTAATGAATGTTATTGAGGTTAATAATAGCGTAGGAGTGAAAATAAGCCCAAAAACTTGATTTTTGAACTTTTTATGCTTTTTTCAAAAAAAATCTGAATCCAAAGCCTTAAATCCGAACCGAAACCTTTCGGCAGGTGTTTTGCGAAACAAATCCGAACCCAAAACATCGCGAAAATCCGAATCCAAAACACAAAACACGAGACACCAAAAGTCGCCGGTGCACATCCCTAGTTCTACCATGCATACACAGCCGGCATCACTAGTAATCGGCACTTAGACTAGCCCTGCAGCTGCCCAGAGCTTGGATCAGACACTGCTGTGTGCGCTAGCGTTCGGCACGCCCTTAATGTACATTGACGATGACCAACCGACCCTTCCTCGCCCTGTTCCCTTCATGAAATCGTAGGTTGTAGTAAGTGTCCTTTGCGCTTGGAGATGACTTGAACATGGCTGCGGTCTATGGCGTATGAACCGATTCTGGACATGCGTAGAGTGATTTTATGGATGATACGTCCCTTGATGAATTGGGCCAATAGTCTGACCCATTTCCCACGGGCAAAAAAAATTTAATAAAATCCACTTGGGAGTGTTCAAAATGTAAAGTTATTCCCAGCAAAACGGATACATGGCAAAATGCTAAATTAAAGTTGTATCCCTAAAGTAATAACAGTGTAACCAAAATCCACAAAATTCCTAAAGACATGAAGACACGGAATGTTCAGGGAATGGAGCTGAGAAACTATGCAGTAGACATTTATATCATGCTGTCTCCTACTCTCCCTGTGTGAACTGTACTATCAGACTAAATATAGTACTATGAATCGCTGTCCCATACCATAGCGCACCCTGCTGGCGACAAGGATCCCTGTGCTTGCATCTTCAACATATCATGTAGTTAATCATCCATTCTGCAGCTCAACATTTAACACTCAAGTTATTCCCATTAAAATAACTTTGCTCTGGAGTCCGGGGCTTGACCTTGACAGCTAACACAATGTGAATATGACATTAGCCGTCCTATCATATGAAGAGAGCATGGCAGGATAAAGATTATCAGACGCCTCCCCAAGAGGCCTCCAGCTCCTCCCCTCCTTATAACAAATTGTGCAAAGGTTAGGCTAGGTACACACTGACTGGTGATCCGCACGAAAAACCTCCATAAAGCCGACATCCGACCGTTTGGTCAGATACCGTGTGAGTGTGTATAGTGACACGATGATCTAAAGTCGTCCTAAAGTGACGATCATTGTTTCATTTGGTTGGTCGCACTGTTTAATATTTTCCGACCAATCACCAACTGATCATGCAGTGTGTATACACTCATACTCACGATCTCCATAGAGTTTACAGAGTCGGGCTCTTTTCAGCCGATGCTAGCGATGAATGTCCCGGTGAATAAATGTAGAGAAAGCTGTAGAAGGAATAATTCATTTGTTTGTTCTGAGACAGAATGTTTTGTTTCCGAGTCACAGAAGCTAACGAAATTCTTTAGGACACGTGGATAGCTATAACAAGGCGTTTTAATCAGTGTGACAATAATGAATGAATATTGTGCTGTCATTCTCTGAAGACTAGAGGACCAGACGAAGGACCAAATGGAGAGGACAGATCTGAAGGTAAATCGTGTCAGTGTGTATGTATGAATCGTCAGACTGATCGGATCTTCAGTCGTAGGTACAGTTGTTTGAGATAACAGGTCGGTCAGAAAATTCTTCAGTGTGTACCCAGCCTTAAACACTGTAAGCAAAGTGATCGCTATTTACTACAAACTGTTGTCAGGGACGGAACAATTTTAATAAATATGCATAATAAATAAATTCTTATCATTGTGATAAGCAATGATAATAAATTGGAAGAAAATATAGTCGGACCCTGTAGTGAGATTACATTACCAAACTGTGCGTAGTAGTTGCATTATTTGTTTTTATGTGTATATAGTCTATATAGGCTTAAGTTGCATAGTAGATGCAGCATATATGTGAATGAAATAGGGGACATTGTGTCCTAAGGAGAAAACATTCACACAGTTGTAGTTAACGCTGTACACACTATCACTGCTACTTGCTGTATTATCTTGTGTTCATATTCTAATCCAGTGCTCACTATCACAGTAAGGGTCAGAAAGTTCTATTCCAGTGCTCACTATCACAGTAAGGGACAGTAAGTCCTATTCCAGTGCTCACTATCACAGTAAGAGACAGTAAGTCCTATTCTAGTGCTCACTATCACAGTAAGGGACAGTAAGTTCTATTCCAGTGCTCACTATCACAGTAAGGGTCAGAAAGGTCTATTCCAGTGCTCACTACCACAGTAAGGGGCAGTAAGTTCTATTCCAGTGCTCACTATCACAGTAAGGGGCAGTAAGTTCTATTCCAGTGCTCACTATCACAGTAAGGGGCAGTAAGTTCTATTCCAGTGGTCACTATCACCAGGGCCCGCTTAACAACATTATGGGCCCCCGGGCAAAACAGCGCACGGGGGCCCCTATATATATATATATATATATATTTAAACGTAAAAAAAAAAAAAAGTGATTATATATATGGGCCCTGCAGCCCCGGGGGCCCGCCAGAGGTCAGCTGGCGATCCGGCTTCCTCCCTGGTCTCCTCCACCGTGCGACGCTCCGCAATGGATGTCGGGCGGGCGTGATGACGTCACGCCCGACATGCACTGTGAGCGCCACACGGAGAGGAGACCAGGGAGGGAGCAGTATCGCCAGCTGAGGGAAAGGTAAGTATTTTCTTCTTTTTTTTTTCCAGGATTTTTTTTTAGTTCTGCCTCTGACGGGCCCCCTGGGCTGCAGGGCCCCCGGGCACCTGCCCATTGTGCCCAATGGGAGAGACGGCCCTGACTATCACAGTAAGGGGCAGTAAGTTCTATTCCAGTGCTCACTATCACAGTAAGGGTCAGAAAGTTCTATTCCAGTGCTCACTATCACAGTAAGGGTCAGAAAGTTTTATTCCAGTGCTCACTATCACAGTAAGGGTCAGTTAGTTCTATTCCAGTGCTCACTATCACAGTAAGGGTCAGTTAGTTCTATTCCAGTGCTCACTATCACAGTAAGGGACAGTAAGTCATATTCTAGTGCTCACTATCACAGTAAGGGACAGTAAGTTCTATTCCAGTGCTCACTATCACAGTAAGGGACAGTAAGTTCTATTCCAGTGCTCACTATCATAGTAAGTAGAGATTAGCGCACTCGGATTCTGAAATCCGAGCCCACCCGAACGTTGCCGATCCGAGTCGGATCCGGGTATTGGCGCCAAATTCAAATCTGAAACTGAGGCTCTGACTCATAATCCCGTTGTCGGATCTCGCGATACTCGGATCCTATAAATTCCCCGCTAGTCGCCGCCATCTTCACTCGGGCATTGATCAGGGTAGAGGGAGGGTGTGTTAGGTGGTCCTCTGTCCTGCTATATCTCGTGCTGTTCAGTTCTGTGCTGTGCTGTGCTGTGCTGTGCTGTGCTCAGTCCAGTGGTGCTGTGTCCTGTGCTCTGTCCTTCTGAGGTCAGTGGTGCTGCTGGGTCCTGTGCTGTGTCCTGTTCAGTCCAGTGGTGCTGTGTCCTGTGCTCTGTGCTTCTAAGGGCATAGTTATTTCCCCAATATTCCCAAGTGTTTAAAAAAATAAAAAAAAGTTATTTTAAAAAATACAAATAACTAATTTAATTTTTTTTTTAATTACAACAAAATTTGCACAACCAATCCTGCAGTATAAGCCCATTGGTACTGCAATATTACCAAGTTCACACATTCAGCAGTAAAAGTCCAGTGGTACTGCAATATTACAAAGTTCACACATTCTGCAGTATCAGTCCAGTGGTGCTGTGTCCTGTGCTCTGTCCTGCTGAGTTCAGTAGTGCTGCAGGGTCCTGTGCTGTGTCCTGTTCAGTCCAGTGGTGCTGTGTCCTGTGCTCTGTGCTTCTAAGGGCATAGTTATTTTCCCAATATTCCCAAGTGTTTAAAAAAATAAAAAAAAGTTATTTTAAAAAATACAAATAACTAATTTAATTTTTTTTTAATTACAACAAAATTTGCACAACCAATCCTGCAGTATAAGCCCATTGGTACTGCAATATTACCAAGTTCACACATTCAGCAGTAAAAGTCCAGTGGTACTGCAATATTACAAAGTTCACACATTCTGCAGTATCAGTCCAGTGGTGCTGTGTCCTGTGCTCTGTCCTGCTGAGTTCAGTAGTGCTGCTGGGTCCTGTGCTGTGTCCTGTTCAGTCCAGTGGTGCTGTGTCCTGTGCTCTGTGCTTCTAAGGGCATAGTTATTTCCCCATTATTCCCAAGTTTTTAAAAAATAAAAAAAAAGTTATAAAAAAAATAAAAAATAAAAATAAAAAAATAAAATAATTATAACCAAATTTGCAAAACCAATCCAGTAGTATAAGTCCATTGGTAATGCAATATTACCAAGTTCACACATTCTGCAGTATCTTGTGCTACATATAATGGAGAGCAAAAATTTGGAGGATAAAGTAGGGAAAGATCAAGACCCACTTCCTCCTAATGCTGAAGCTGCTGCCACTAGTCATGACATAGACGATGAAATGCCATCAACGTCGTCTTCCAAGCCCGATGCCCAATCTTGTAGTACAGGGCATGTAAAATCCAAAAATCCCAAGTTAAGAAAAAGTAGCAAAAAGAGAAACTTAAAATCATCTGCGGAGAAACGTAAAGTTGCCAATATGCCATTTACGACACGGAGTGGCAAGGAACGGCTTAGGCCCTGGCCCGTGTTCATGACTAGTGGTTCAGCTTCACCCACGGATCTTAGCCCTCCTCCTCCCCCCCCCCTACAAAAAATTGAAGAGAGTTATGCTGTCAGCAACAAAACAGCAAACAACTCTGCCTTCTAAAGAGAAATTATCACAAATCCCCAAGGCGAGTCCAAGGGTGTTGGTGGTTGTCAAGCCTGATCTTCCCATCACTGTACGGGAAGAGGTGGCTCGGGAGGAGCCGATTGATGATGTAGCTGGCGCTGTGGAGGAACTTGATGATGAGGATGGTGATGTGGTTATTGTAAATGAGGCACCAGGGGGGGAAACAGCTGATGTCCATGGGATGAAAAAGCCCATCGTCATGCCTGGTCAGAAGACCAAAAAATGCACCTCTTCGGTCTGGAGTTATTTTTATCCAAATCCAGATAACCAATGTATGGCCATATGTAGCTTATGTAAAGCTCAAATAAGCAGGGGTAAGGATCTTGCCCACCTAGGAACATCCTCCCTTATACGTCACCTGAATAACCTTCATAGTTCAGTGGTTAGTTCCGGAACTGGGGCTAGGACCCTCATCGTTACAGGGACATCTAAATCCCGTGGTCCAGTTGCATACACACCAGCAACACCCTCCTCGTCAACTTCCTCCACGATCTCCATCAGATTCAGTCCTGCAGCCCAAGTCAGCAGCCAGACTGAGTCCTCCTCAATACGGAATTCATCCGAGGAATCCTGCAGCGGTACGCCTATTACTGCCACTGCTGCTGTTGCTGCTGTTAGTCTGTCATCTTCCCAGAGGGGAAGTCGTAAGACCGCTAAGTCTTTCACAAAACAATTGACCGTCCAACAGTCGTTTGCCATGACCACAAAATACGATAGTAGTCACCCTATTGCAAAGCGTATAACTGCAGCTGTAACTGCAATGTTGGTGTTAGACGTGTGCCCGGTGTCCGCCATCAGTGGAGTGGGATTTAGAGGGTTGATGGAGGTATTGTGTCCCCGGTACCAAATCCCGTCGAGATTCCACGTCACTAGGCAGGCGATACCAAAAATGTACAGAGAAGTACGATCAAGTGTCCTCAGTGCTCTAAAAAATGCGGTTGTACCCACTGTCCACTTAACCACGGACATGTGGACAAGTGGTTCTGGGCAAACGAAGGACTATATGACTGTGACAGCCCACTGGGTAGATGCATCCCCTTCCGCAGCAACAGCAACAGCTGCATCATTAGCAGCATCTACAAAACGGCTGCTCGTGCAAAGGCAGGCAACATTGTGTATTACAGGCTTTAATAAGAGGCACAACGCTGACAACATATTAGAGAAACTGAGGGAAATTATCTCCCAGTGGCTTACCCCACTTAGACTCTCATGGGGATTTGTGGTGTCAGACAATGCCAGTAACATTGTGCGGGCATTAAATATGGGCAATTTCCAGCACGTCCCATGTTTTGCCCACACCATTAATTTGGTGGTGCAGCATTACCTCAAGAGTGACAGGAGTGTGCAGGAGATGCTTGCGGTGGCGTGCAAAATTGCTGGACACTTTCGGCATTCAGCCAGTGCCTACCGCAGACTAGAGGCACATCAAAAAAGCATGAACCTGCCCTGCCATCACCTCAAACAAGAGGTTGTGACGCGCTGGAACTCCACCCACTATATGCTGCAGAGGATGGAGGAGCAGCAAAAGGCCATTCAGGCCTACACAGCCACCTACGAAATAGGCAAAGGAGTGGGGATGCGCCTGAGTCAAGCGCAGTGGAGACTGATTTCCGTGTTGTGCAAGGTTCTGCAGCCATTTGAACTTGCCACACGAGAAGTCAGTTCCGACACTGCCAGCTTGAGTCAGGTGATTCCCCTGATCAGGCTGTTGCAGAAGCAGCTGGAGAAAGTGAGGGAGGAGCTAGTAAGCCATTGCGATTACACCAAGCATGTAGCTCTTGTGGATGTAGCCCTTCGTACGCTTTGCCAGGATCCGAGGGTGGTCACTCTTTTAAAGTCTGAGGAATACATTCTGGCCACCGTGCTTGATCCTCGGTTTAAAGCGTATGTTGTGTCTCTGTTTCCAGCGGACACAAGTCTACAGCGGTGCAAAGACCTGCTGGTCAGGAGATTGTCCTCTGAAGAGGACCGTGACATGCCAACAGCTCCACCCTCATTTTCTTCCACATCTATGGCTGCGGGGAAAAAGCTCAGTTTTCCTAAAAGAGCCACTGGCGGGGATGCTGATAACATCTGGTCCGGACTGAAGGACCTGCCAACCATTGCAGACATGTCTACTCTCGCTGCATTGGATGCTGTCACAATAGAAAAAATTGTGGATGATTACTTTGCTGACACCATCCAAGTACACATGTCAGACAGTCCATATTGTTACTGGCAGGAAAAAAAGGCAGTTTGGAAGCCCCTGTACAAAGTGGCTCTATTTTACCTGAGTTGTCCCCCCTCCAGTGTGTACTCGGAAAGAGTTTTTAGTGCAGCGGGGAACCTGGTCATTGAGCGGCGAAGGTGGTTGCTTCCTCATAACGTTGAAAAAATGATGTTTATAAAAATGAATAATCAATTCCTCAATGAAGTACAGCACTGCCCTCCAGATAGTACAGAGGGACCTGTGGTTGTGGAGTCCAGCGGGGACGAATTGATAATGTGTGATGAGGAGGAAGTACACACTGTAGGGGGAGAGGAATCAGAGGTTGAGGATGAGGACGACATCTTGCCTCAGTAGAGCCTGTTTAGTCTGTACAGGGAGAGATGAATAGCTTTTTTGGTGTGGGGGCCCAAACAAACCAATCATTTCAGCCAAAGTTGTTTGGTAGGCCCTGTCGCTGAAATGATTGGTTTGTTAAAGTGTGCATGTCCTATTTCAACAACATAAGGGTGGGTGGGAGGGCTCAAGGACAATTCCATCTTGGAACTTTTTTTTTTGCATTATATGACCAATCAACAGTCGTTTGCCATGTTCAAAAAGTAAAACCAAATTTAAACAAATTCAAGAAATTAAACCAAAAGTAAAATGCCCTGTCATAATTTAAAACAAGAGGTATTGACGTGCTCTAGAACTACTGTATTGTTGTTTATATTTTATAAACACTACACTTGAAAGCTTGAGTCTTTCAATGAAAAAGTAACTCTCCATTGCACGAATATTTGCAACAATTTTAGGGTTAAGAAAGTCAACAAATAAAACTTCGACGCTGTCTGTCTTTATAAACACTACACTTGGAAGTTGGAGGAGGTATTGTGGCCCCGGCACCAAATTTACTACCGGGGCCACTCCACTGTGCAGTCCATATTTAGGTGTATCAGATATTAAACAACGGTGACAGTTGATGCCCAATTTTTTAATTATATTGTTGGCGCTGTAAAAAATTGTGTTCCGGGCACACCACACTACGCAGTCCATACCCTTTTTTGGTGGAATTCTGACCCGTGGAGGGTTTTTTAATTATATTGTGGCCTTGGTACCAAATTGTGTACCGGGGCCACCACATTACGCAGTCAAGAAAGATAGATGCGTATCATAGATAAAGTACATTCAGTGTTGTGGGGCAAATTGAAAAATATTCAAAATGCACTGTCATTATCAAAAACAAGAGGTTTTCCCACGCTGAAACACCAACATGTATATTATGGAGAGGATGGAGGAGCAGCCGTATGTGCAGTGTAATGCAGACCTGTTGAAGGTTTTCTATATATTTTTTATTGTGGTGCCCAGTGCCCACTACTCTACGCAGTCCAGATACTATTTTTGGGTGTAATGCAGACCTGTTGATGGTTTTCTCTATATTTTTATTGTGGTGCCCAGTGCCCACTACTCTACGCAGTCCAGATACTATTTTTGGGTGTAATTCAGACCAGTTGATGGGTTATTAATTATATTGTGGGGAACACTCCTCTACGCAGTCCAGAAAGATACCTCGTTGCAACATTTTGTACTAAAAAAAAAAAAATATTGTGAGGTGTTAGGTGTTCAGAATAGCCTTTAAATTAGTGGAAATGATTGTTATTGAATGTTATTGAGGTTAATAATAGCGTAGGAGTGAAAATAAGTCCAAAAACTTGATTTTTACACTTTTTAGTTTTTTTTTCAAAAAAAATCCGAATCCAAAACCTTAAATCCGAACCAAAACCTTTCGGCAGGTGTTTTGCGAAACAAATCCGAACCCAAAACATCGCGAAAATCCGGATCCAAAACACAAAACACGAGACCTCAAAAGTCGCCGATGCACATGACTAATAGTAAGGGTCAGAAAGTTCTATACCCATGGTCACTATCACAATAAGGGTCAGAACTGTAAAAGGGTAAATCTGCTGTGCAAATGCTGTTTTGTAACGTCATGCACTTACCTTTGAGCAAATGCCCCCATTGTATGGCAAACCTCATGGATTTGGGAGCCAAGACAGAGATATCTGTAGAAATTTGCACTGGCCATTTTGAGGAGTTGGACGGTTATGTGATGTTTGTGCACCTGCATCTTTTCAGGTTCTTCTGCAATCTGAATTCCGCGGGCAGCTCCAAGGGTTGTGCAGTGTATGTGTAGCCTGAAATTCACTATCAGGACAAGTAGGTGCACTTGAGCACATAAAGAAGTTCTGCTGGTCGGCACTTTTCACAGCTTGTAATCGACCCATTGTTTTTGCATAAGGCAGTGATGGGCAACAAGTGGCACTAGGGCCGCACGTGGCCCTCCGAGCCTTCACCTGCGGCCCCCAGCTTCTTCCTGCATTATTGTAAGATCTGTTTGTTATAGCGTGTAACACTTGTTACTCCTGCTGATATGTTATTACAGAGAGGTGTCTCTTCCTTTGATTATATGTATTGTTTTATGTTTTTACTGAGATTAAGAGTAATGTGTGGCCCTTATGCAGGGGAGGGCTGGCAAATATTAGCCTGGGGGGGGCAAGACTCAACTCAGCAGACTATTTTAATGGGAAAAAAATACAGGTGGCCCAGTATGGGACCGGCCCGGGGGGCAAATGCCCATCTGCCCCTGCCCTTATGAAGGTTTGAGGTGTATACTATGTGGCCCCTGAAGTGTATCAGGTTGCCCACCACTGGTATAAGGACTATTACATGCAACAGCTTTGCGTCTGCCCGTGGTACATTCACTCCTATCTGCTTTCAGAGACCAAGTGACAGACAGAGCTCTATAAAGAGAGTGCAGCCTATTGTGTAGTATCCATGTTCTGACGGAATGTTGGATGATCCAACATTCCGTCAGTACTGGAAATACCCCTTAGTGCTGTAAACACATGAAAATATATATTTTTACATTCAAACTACCCGCTCATTGTTATGTTAATAATGTACCCTGGTGCTGTTGATATGTTTTTAACAATATAATTTATTTTTTTTAAAGCAATTTTGTTCAAGAAAAACCTAGGGAACGTCTCAGTATATTGACAGCAGCACTATGAGAAATCTCACTTTTAGTGACAGTATATACAACGGTTCAGATTTGATACACTTGCAAGTTCAATTTGGAACTAATTGTTTGGAGCCGCTGTTTAATAGACCAGGTAATTGGAGGTCGTAAGTTAAACATGGCCATACAATTATAAATGAATGGAAATTTGTTTTAAACGAATATACATATTTTATCATTTTTAAAGAAGCATCATAGACTAGATATATATTGATCAGAAGTGCCTTATGATAAAGACACACATATATATATATATATATTAGAGATGTGCAGGTTTGGTTCTCTGAGAACTGAACACACCCAAACTTAGCAGATCCAAGTATTTGAAAACGAGGCAAAACGTCATTGTTACGTTGTCGGATCTTGCTTTGGATTCTATACCGCCCTCCACGGCGATCCAGCGACATTCACAGAGGGACACAGAAGGGGTAGCACAGTTCTTGGCAGTCTCTAGTGCAGTTGGGCAGCACCATAGGTAGAAAAGAAAGAGGAAGGGTAGCAGGGTTCTTCAAAGTCTCCAGTGACATTCAGGAGAGCTCCATTGCTCCATTGCTAATTGTCATTGCTGAAATAGAAATAATAGGTCTGGCAGGCTTGGTTTTCTAAATCTGCAGTCTTTGTTTGAAAATGTATGAAAGTAATATTGTGACCTGTGAGGTGGTCAAAATTGACTGCAAATGACTTAAAATTAGTGTTATTGAGGTTAATAATAATATAGGGGGAAAAATAAGCAAAAATATGTGATTCAGCCCCCCCAAAAAATAGGGATTTTAGAAAAAATCAGGATCCAAAATCAAAACACGCAAAGGCGGTTTTGCCAAAACTAAAACACAAAGTTAATCCAGATCCAAAACCAAAACCAGAACACGGGGGTCAGTGAACATCTCTAATATATATATATAGATGTATATATATAATAACAAGGGCAGATATTATAATCACCATATATGACTTTGCTCACATTGATATACTTATATGTTTCTCTAATAACAATATAGCTCTACAAGTGTCAGCCATAACAGTCATGGGCTGCGAGCGCATGCTGGCACTTGTAGTGTGATAAGTCTTTGCGCTTTTCTTTTTACACTATTACCCTGGCACCTATGGCCCAGCGTTAACACGAGCACCCAGTGCTACTTAGCATTGAGTTGGTCATCTCTAGGTGCGGGAGAACATCCTATTGTACAAAATGTATTTATTTATATTATTTCCACGTTCTGACAGGCCTGGTGACTCAAACAGCACGTGGCTATAGATATCTTGCCTATCAGAACCATGTCTAAACAAAAACTTGCTTTTTGGGGGGTTCACTATAGTTCTATATATGCTCTGTCTGTGTATATTCCACAAGTTCTGCACACTTACAACAATAGATACCAAATACAAATAACAAACACACATGAAACCTGCATGGGAAACAGTGGCAAGTCATACACTGGACTTGTGGTACACAAGTATATGGAATCACTGTGAGCTCTAGACATACTGCTTTATAATATGGGGATAAAGGTGACACACTTGTATGTGTAGTTTATAAACCTTACCAGAATAGGATATGAATACTGTTAGTAAAAGTGCTGCACCATCTAGGGAAGATGAGATAGTTAGAAAGAAATGTGTGACAGACTCTCATTCATATTTTAAACAGCAATATCCTGGTTCCTCACCACTGGCTGCATATACGTATATCAGAAGCCCCTGCAAACATTTCGGCCATAGAGAGTGTTTCATGTTGCTGCCGGGAACATTTGTCACTAACAGATTCTGGTTCCAACTCTGTATCTGGGAAACATTTTGTTTGGTTCCCAGACATCTGATCTGTAGGCCCTGGCCAACCTGTGTAGTGGGAGGAGCAGTGGTGGAACTACCATTGGTGCAGCAAGTGGGGTGCACCGGGGCACCTGGAGATAATGAGGTACACTGCACGGGGAACTAGCAAGCTGTAGGCCCCGGTTCCCTGCACCGGGGCCCACAGCTTGCTATTTCCCCCTCTGGGGAGGAGCCATCAACCTGGTATAGCCATGTCCCTTTGAGGGCTATGAAAGTAGCCCCAAGAACCTGCTGTACCGGGGCCGGGGCTGGTCCTATCAAGGCAGCAAAGATGCCGCTCATGCCTCAGTAGCAATTGATCACTTGATTAAAAGTGATCTGATGCTAGCTGTTAGAAGTATACTATTAGAAGTGATCTTATATTGCGGATGGGGAAGGGAGAGATAGAGGAAATCCCTCAGGCACCTATGTGTCCTTTTGTTGAAATATAAATGCCCTGCAGTACCCCGGCTAATTACCCACATCTTCAACCACAACTAAATATTCTCATTCCACAAGAGAGACTCTCGGTTTTGCCGGTCTGAACACAACCTGGCGCATTCATAGCCCACACTCACTACTATCACACACCCTGATCCGCTCAGCACCACCCATCACAAGATGCTCAATGAAATACCCGCTAAATCTATGCTCCGTGTATAAATTTGGACGCATTCACACAATTAACTTTAACTATGCAACAAGTAGACAACCGCTGAAAAGTGTCAGAGTCCTGCAGAATACCTCAGTCCACTAATGGCCACAGGTCGCCCTGACTTAATGCTCTGACCTTTGTGCTACATACACGCTCCTATTTCTACATCCTTAGTTTGCTTTCAATCAGTTAATAAAAGGGACAGGGAAGGACAGCGACATGGGCCAATCAGCAAAGTTAATATAAGAAGAACAAAGCTGCCCTCGGCCTCTGCCTGCTGACATCTATACCGTAGATAGAGCCGCTGTTAGATTTAGATCTATATGGCCTTGGGAGACAAGTATTTAAACAGAAATATTTCTTGCGTTTTATGGGTGTAGGGAAAAAATCAGAGCCAGCCAAAATGTAACAATGGGCACATTCATGATGTTTGTTTTGTTTTGGATGTCAGCTACTTCATGCATACCAATATACTTCAGTTCCCTTCCTTTCTCCTCGTTCCTATTATAGCAACAGGTACAGCAATGTTATTAGCAGATTTATTTCATGGACAGTCTAAATTCCCTAACATACACACACACACAGAAACACAGACATAGAGAGAGAGACTAGGGTCAATTTTCATAGCAGCCAATTAACCTACCAGTATGTTTTTGGAGTGTGGGAGGAAACAGGAGCGTTACAATAATTTTTTGGTCAACCAAGATCCTGATACACAAATGGAAAGGTCACAAACACATGAAGATTAATTATATAAAGAACAAATACATTATGTATGCTTAGTAAATGAGGACTACTGAACTAACCGCGGTGTCCACTGAACGCACAAATATTGAACTGTGGAATGACATCATCATCATCATCATCATTTATTTATATAGAGCCACTAATTCCGCAGCGCTGTACAGAGAACTCACTCACATCAGTCCTTGCCCCATTGGAGCTTACAGTCTAAAATCCCCAACATAAACACACATAGACAGAGAGAGAGAGAGTTTAGGGTCAATTTTTTGAAAGCGGCCAATTAACCTACCAGTATGTTTTTGGAGTGTGGGAGGAAACTGGAGCACCCGGAGGAAACCCACGCAAACATGGGGAGAACATACAAACTCCACACAGATAAGGCCATGATCGGGGATCAAACTCATGACCCCAGTGCTGTGAGGCAGAAGTGCTAACCACTGAGCCACCGTCCAGATCTGTAATATGTTTCTAATGGCATATAAATTAAAAATGGGCAATGCGTTACAGCGAAACAATACAGCTTGGTACAACGTCATACTCCACTCCTTATAAATCAGGCTTACATATGCCAGATGTATTTTTCAGAATCTGTTCCTTTTCAATTTGTGTAGAAAACCTCCCAATAAAATGCTCCATTTTGTTTGTTACATAATATTTTTTTCAGTAAAGAAGTAGGTACATTGCTTTCCAATAGCGTCAGTGTGTAACCTGCTCTTTTAGCTGACCATTGTATCCCATTTACCTAATAACAGGATGGACTAATTCTAATTGTTTTACAACAGTCCTGGAGTACGACCTGGCTCCAGGGAACTAGAGACTGAAAATGTGGATGGAGAGATGAACCAACCATAACCAACTGTGACATGTAAAGATCTACAGAAAGAATACACTAATAAGCACAAATTATTACAGAAATTAGCTATATATTATAAAGCCATATATAGCAATATTTAATGCTTTACTTACTAAAAGTAATATTTTGTTATTGCAGTGATATTGTTCCAACCACATCTGCATAATAAGGTTCTGTGTACATATTCAACTAGAAACGCTTCTTGAGACCCTGTTCTTGTTGAATGCAGTCATACCTGATTGAATTTTCCACTAGTATTTAAAAAAAAAAAAAAAAAAAAATTGCATTCACTTTGTGTTTCTTCAGGGCCATAATGTATAAGGTTTATCACTTTAGTTTGTGCATGATAATTGAAAGCAAAATCATAAAAGGATATTAGCAAAATAACCTGTTGGATTGCTTATTTACTAAGCAATATTGTAACTTTACAGAAGTGGAAGTTGCTCAATCGATTTATAGGTTCATATCAGGTGCTTGAAAGGGTGAGGTTATCCAGAAAGGAAAACAATAGAGGAAAATCCCCCAGCACACCCCTATAACCAGTAACGGAGCTGCTATTTCTACTTGTACATAAAAAAGCAGGATTCCTAGTTACACACATTTGGAAATGCATGATAAGCCACCAGCCCCCACTCAAGGTGCTCCTGTTAATAGGGTGGTCCTAACTCTAAACAATAAGAGTCCCTAATTCTTGTTATGTACATGTAGAAATAGGAGTTCTGTTACTAGTTAAAGCAGTGTGCTGGGGATTTTGCTGGATAACCTTTTCAATCATCTGCTATGAACCTATAAATTGAGCAACTTCCATTGTATTGTTTGTTTGAGGGGCATGTTTGATATCAGTAGCTGATGGGGAGTGCTGATGCTCTTTTGCCATTTGGAGGCTTTTTGGGGGTACCTCTAGGTAAGTTAGCATCCAATTTAAAAGCACATATATGTATGACCCAAAAATAGGGACTCACACTTTTTAGAATTAGGACCACACTATTAGCACAAGCGCATTGACGTGCCGGGTGGCTTATTATGCATTTAGCAAATGTGTGTAACTAAGAATTCTCAATATTGTAACTTGTTATATCTTTTCTAATCATTTTCACTTGTCTCTTCCCGACTTGGGGCCTAATTCATTAAGAATCTTAACTTGAGAAACTTCTTATTTCAGTCTCCTGGACAAAACCGTGTTACAATGCAAGGGGTGCAAATTAGTGTTCTGTTTTGCACATAAGTTAAATACTGACTGTTTTAATGAATCATGCCCTTGGTTGCTAGACCTCATCATCATCATCAATACTTATTTATATAGTGCCAGCAAATTCTGTAGCGCTTTACAATTGAGAACAAACACAGCAAAAATACAATACTGGGTAATACAGACATACAGAGAGGTAAGAGGGCCCTGCTCGCAAGCTTACAATCAATCTATGGATCCCAAGATTGTTGTGCTTGGAAATTCTGTTTATACTTTATGTTTGTGCAGTAACTCATATCACTGTTCTATATCTAATTTGTCTCAATTAAAGAAAAAGAATTCAGAAAAAAAGACAATAAAGGTATTGATGAACCTGGAAATCGGGAAACAACGATGCAAATTTTCTTTGGTGATTTTTGTTGTTTACTTTTTACAAGTCTGTCAAGTGTTCCGTGCAGGTGGTGGTCACTAAGGGGAACAAAAGTTGACACTGGCCAATCGGAGGAGTCTGGTGGGACAATGGAGGTACTAGCTAATTGTAGAATAGGCGCAAGAGTGCGACTTCTATTACACGGAAATGCAGAAGCGAGATTTCATTTTACAAGATGGGTTTATATAGATGAGATAAAGGCATGGGAAAGGATGCTGGGAAGAATATTTTTTTCCCGAAAAATAATGTTTTTTTCCCACAAAAGTCCATGGGGTATATTTACTAAACTGCTGGTTTGAAAAAGTGGAGATGTTGCCTATAGCAACCAATCAGATTCTAGCTGTCATTTTGTAGAATGTACTAAATAAATGTTAACTGGAATCTGATTGGTTGCTATAGGCAACATCTCCACTTTTTGAAAACCGCCGTTTAGTAAATCTAGCCCCATGACTTTTTTGGTACCCCAGAGGAGCGATTTGCAATTCAAAGGTGTTTTCAGGCGGGTCATGGGGGTTAGAGGTCACCTTGGCTTCTAATGAAACTAACACACCACCCGGGAACATGATACTCTCCCACATGATGAGACCACGCTCTCACTTGCACACCACACCTCCCCACCTCGATCTATTTTCTGTAGATTGCCAGGGGACCAACTTTGGGAGGTATTATATTGTGCCAACCCCATACACATCTTATTACAAGACTGCAACCTGTGCATAGATATTAAATCTTGTGTTTAAATCATGCCATAACATTTCCTAGGAATAAATGATGTTACGAGCAGCATACTACTTTGTGGAAGAAACTATGGGAGGAATGGTCTCGCTCTAGGCCATAAAAATTAGACAATTCCTGTACGTGTTCACTTTTATCATTAGTGAAATGCTTTGTGTGGCAGCTAAGGTGATCTTTGGCATCTTTTTATGACAGTTTAGCTTGTGTTGGAACTTGCCGTGATCTTTTAAGCATAGGAGTCCTTGTGCCTTGTGAAATAATTGCACCAGCTCTCATTTCGGAAGAATGCATAACACTTGCAAATATGTTCGAGCCGAGGGAACTTGTGGACGGTGGGGATCAGGAAAGCTTTGCAGGCTGTGGAATGTTAGAGAGGAAATTTTATTATGCAAAGCCTATCCAAATGCCACCGAGCGACTAAGTATTCTATTCTATTCTTCATTTATATCATGCACAGCACAACATATTCTGCCTTATTTTATGGCATGCATGGAATTACAATCCTATTGCGTTTATTGATTAATATGTGCACCTCTAGGAAATTCACGGAATGCTTACAGCATTTTATATGATTAAACTGGTTCATTGAAAATTCTTCTTTTCAGCTTTCCAAGTATTGGCCAATGTAGTGATAATATGTAAATATTTTACCACTTTTTTTATATTTCACGTGTAGAAATTGTTTTATTATAATCCTTTTCTCTGCCTTAATACAACTTGTTTTTGCATTACTGTACTATTGATAGAGCACAGTTCCTGTGCTCTTCCTAACCCATTTAACTATAACCTTAGTCTGTGCACTGTTTGGGTACTTCACATCCCACACTGATGAGCGTTAATAAGGTGGAAACAGGCTGTGCACATGTGGAATTTATGGCTTTTGCGTCTATGGCTGGATCCATGCTAGAAAGTCAATGATTGTCCATTAGGGGAAAGTAGTGATTTATATATATTTATACCCAGAGTTGCTAGGTTGTGTTTAAATGATAAATATAAGCAAAACAAACATTTTGTTTTGGGTGGAATTTTGACAGATTTCCTCCCTTTCCTGAACTCTTCTAATTGGGTGAGATCTGAGAGTCACGTTGGATGAATGGGAAGCTCATGAAGGAGTGATCTTGAAAAAAAAACACCCTTCTGCTCTGTCCGTTACAGGTATCGTGGGACCCCCTGGATCAGAGCAGTACAGGCAAGTGAGATTTTCTTCTTTTATTTATCTTACATCAAATCCAACCAAAACTACATTTTGAGTCATTCTTTAATCTGTAACACACCAGGAGTGGACTAGTCGGGGTCACGCCAACACATTTACTCCAAATCTGGCCCCGGCAAAACGGTAAATTAATCCCTACAGCTCCCGGCCAGTATCTCCGATACTGTAGATGAGATTTAATGTCAGCCTACAACATGGGGTCCATGGGCTAATCAGCATTTGGGTGATTGCTTTAGTAAGTGGGGTTGGGAGCATCATCTGTGACAAGGGGATGTTGAGGGTCAGGAGAACGGTGCTTGTGGCAAGACAATAGCTGAGCTAATGAGTAGGGCGGGTCTCAGGTCGAAAGTCACATGACAACAGGTTCAGAGCTCTTAAAGGGCCATGGGCCTTCTGTTGTGCAGAGTAGGATGGTGGCACAGGGTGCTTCGCCTGGATCGGAGGGGAGAGCAGTGGAAGCGTGGAGTGAAAAGTATCAGCAGGACTCCAATATGTGGCATGTACATTGTTAGTATAGGATGGGCCCTGTGTTGCCCCCTCTACTAATTACAACAATTCCCAGCATGGAAAAGTGCAAAGGTTCTTCCTAGCAAACTTGTAACGGTGGTGGCTAAAAAAAAAGGTTCCCCCAAAGGTGGAAGCTCTGGCACATCTCCAGGTTATCTGTGTAGGGCAGCATGGTGGTTAAGTGGTTAGCACTTCTGCCTCACAGCACTGGGGTCATGAGTTCAATTCCCGACCATGGCCTTATCTGTGTGGAGTTTGTATGTTTTCCCTGTGTTTGCGTCGGTTTCCTCCGGGTGCTCCGGTTTCCTCCCACACTCCAAAAAAACATACTAGTAGGTTAATTGGCTGCTATGAAATTGACCCTAGTCTCTCTCTCTCTCTCTCTCTCTGTGTGTTAGAGAATTTAGACTGTAAGCTCCAATAAGGCAGGGACTGATGTGATTGAGTTCTCTGTACAGCGCTGCGGAATTAGTTGGCGCTATATAAATAAATGGTGATGATGATGATGATGATGATGTATTGGACAAGGGGTCCAGAAGATATTTTACAAATAGAATATTAACTACACAAAATACAGTTATATTTCCCATACCCTATGTTTTAAAACACCTTTATGTTTTTGGTAATCTTTTTGTCTTCAAGACTACTTCCATCATCTTGTTTCTTATCTTGTCTTTCTTCTGCCTCTATCCTGGTGCGCACAGAGATTATCGGAGAAGAGTCTCCGATATCAACATATATAAGAGAAGTGGTGGGAAAAATTATTAGCTTTTTCCCACCACTGTCTGATCGGTGGAATGTTCAACCAATCAGAGCTTAAAGGAGACTCACCGTTATAAGCTCTTATCTAAGAATAACCAACAGAATGTTAGGAAAATGTGCTGGTCAAATCTGAAAATGAAATTTATTGGTCAATATGTGTTGTGCAAATTGGTCAATTCAATTCAAAACAAATGTTTGGTTACTATAATATTGAATATACTGGATTCTAACTGTTGTGTTTGGGAAGACGTTTAGTCTACGGTTGATAAATCATATCTTCATAAAGGGGATAGCGTTGTATGTATTTATATAATTCTCCTAATTGTTCCATGGTCAAATATTTCATTCAGAAATTAAGAAATCAATGTCCAGCTGTGAGGACATACGTCCGTCTTGGAATACAGAAACAGTGCAGTGTAAAGGGGCCTTAGTAATTGATGTTACAGATATATTGTAACAACCCACCAAGGAAATCCAATATCCTAAAGCGTTGTTTCTATTATAACACAAGAAGAAATGGTTAACGACACATTTATGATGTCAATGATTTGTAGGCAATGAACATTTTTTTCTCGATTGCGGCACACTTTTACTCAATTGATGGGCCTGGCTACCAGCTGATTCAAGACTTCCAATTACTGCTACAACAATGGCTTTGGCTTAGATGCTTTTTATTTATTGTCATGTAAGCTGTTAAATTGATGAATATGGTGACCCTGCATTATAGCCGGATTCTTGCAGCCCCCTCCAACTCCCCTCTAACAAACAGGCTAGTGGCCGACCAGCTCTATCAGCAGACCCTGAATACAAATACACACACATGTAGCCACGCTCTCCCTTCCTCTGTTTGTCATGTCTTTATCGGCATTGCCTATTTGCTCACACCTGGTATCTTCCTATTGTGTGGCTGCTGCTCTGGGAATTACACATTTGCAATTCTAAACAATGGATCCCTCGCGCGCTAGGGCATACATTCGTCTCCTCGTGTTTCCAGCCACCTTTGCTCTCTCCTCTGTATTATGCACATAAAACTGTATTGTGTAAAACGTGTTTGTTTTTTTTATCTAATAGTAAAAATACATTACGTATTTATATAGAACTTCATACGATGGTATAGTTTACATTGTATCATTACATTTAACTACACGTTGCACAGCAGGATTTTTTCTTTGCTGCTTCGATTTCACCAGGAGCAACATTTTTATCTCCTGTCATACTTTAGTGAATTTTATATTGTTCTTTTTACTTTTTTACTTTATTGTTATGTAAGTAAAAAACAGGCACAAAGTTGTTCCACGATTAAAGGTTTATACACAACACGATCATATGGATAAATCCGACCAGATTTTAGGACATCTGTTGTGAGATACAAATATAGGATACAGTCATGGAGCTTGAATTATAGATAGGACATATATATTGATTTGATCCTCTAAAATCCAATATCCTGAGCTGTTGTTTCTATTCTAACTCAAGAGAGGGTGAATAACCCGTATAATAATACATATTTATGATCATTCATCATATATAATAACACATATTTATGATACAACACGTATAATAACAAGTATTTATGATGGCAATGGTTTATAAGCAATGAATATTATTTCTCAATCGTGGCACACTTTTATTTAATTGATGGGTTTGGTTACCAGCTGATTCAAGACCTTTTATTACTAGTATAACAATGGTTTTCATGTCAGCTGTAATATTGATTAAAGGAATTCTAACACTATTTATTTTATATTCCATTTATATTAGCCTAAAGTAAATATTAAGGGATGACTGTATACAATATTTTGGTTATAGGGCTTAACCTAATTTCTATGAGATGGATAGATATGAGATGCACTTGAGATAGATATGAGATAGTTAGACATAGATAGATAATATTATTATTATTAATAATAATAATAATAATAATAATAATAATAGTAATAATAATCTTTATTAGGTCCACAGCGCCATACAGAGGGCAAACAACAAGACAGTACATGCTATAACAGTACAATACAGTAAACAAATAACACCACAGCTCTCAACACAGGTACTAGGGTACAAGGGGAATATACAGCGCAGGTTGAAACCTGTGACCATTAGTGTGGGTGAAACTAACAGGTTTAGAGCCACTGAAAGAGGTGCGAAGACGATGGAGGAGTGAGTGGGCAGAGACCCCCAAGGAGGAGGTGCGCAGTGTAGCTGGTGAGCAAAGGTTATAGGTAATGAAAACAGGAGGGAGGAGGGCCCTGGTCACTAGAGCTTACAATCTAAAGGGAAAGGGGCAGACAAATAGGGTAGCCGATGTAATGGGATCTGAGAGGAAGAAGCAAGTGAGAGAGATGAAGGATGAAAGAGGGTGAGGTATACCACAAGGTGAAATGGATAAGTGGAGGACTGGTCGGCTTTTCTAAACAGTTTTCAATGAACGTTTGAAGTTATAGTGGATAGTCTGACAGAATTAGGGAGATTGTTCCACTGGTTGGGCGGCGGCACTGGAGAAATCATGGATACGGGAGTGAGATTTAGTTACCAGAGTGGACTATAGAGGGAAGGAAGGGAGTATGTATGGAGATGAGGTTGGAGATGTAGGGAGCAGTGGAGTAGGAGAAGGCCTTGTACATGTAGGTGGGGAGTTTGAAGAATATTGTAGGGGAAAGGGATCAAGTTTAAGGCTTGGCAGGGATGGGAGGCAGATGTGGAACGGCGAGAGAGAAATATAAGTCTAACTGCAGCATTAAGTATAGATTAAAGAGGAGATGAGAGCAGGGGAGACCAGTAAAGAGACGTTTGCAGTAGTCAAGACAAGACATGATCAGTGAGTGGATAAGAGTTTTGGTGGCATCCCAGGAGAGGAAGGGGCTGATACAGGCGATTTGTGGAGCTGTAAGCAGTAGTATTGGGCAAGAGATTAAATGTGAGGGGCAAAGAAAAGGGAGGAGTCAAGAAGGGCACCCAGGCAGTGGAGTTGGGGAACAGAGAAGATCATAGTGTTGTGAACAGTGATAGATTGGGAGGAAAGGAGTCTCTTGATGGTGGGAAGACAATAACTTCAGTTCTGGCCATGTTTAGTTTGAGAAAGTATAAGGACATCCAGAAGGAGATGGCGGAGAGACAACTAGACATCTGAGAGAGGAAGGAAGTGGAGAGATCAGGAGATGAGTTGTAGAGTTGAGTGTTGTCGGCATATAAAGCTCCAATGGGGGCAGGGACTGATGTGAGTGAGTTCTCTGTACAGCCCTGCAGAATTAGTGGTGCTATATAAATAAATAGATGATGATGATGATAGAAGTGTAACTATAATCCGAAGGAACTGATGAGTTCTCCCAGGGAGGAGTTGTACAGAGAAAAGAGCAGAGGGCCAAGGAGAGAAGTCTGTGGAACTCCTCAGGGAAGGATATATGGGGGAAGGAGGAACCAAAGGTAGAAACAGTGAAGGAGTGGTTAGTGAAGTAGGAGGTGACCCACGGGGATGGTGTCAGAAAGGTCAATGGTATTAGGGGTGTGGAGTAGGAGAGGGTGATCCAAGGTGACAAAGGCAACAGAGAAGTCCAGCAGGATATGGAGGGAGAAGTGGCAGCGGAGGAGGGGGGGGGGCAAAGGAGTTTGTTGAAAGTCGCAAAAAGGAAGCGGGGATTGGAGGACTGTTAAGAGATGAGAAACTTGAGGAAGGGTTGTTTAGAGAGGGAGAAGGCGGAACTGTAGGATGAGAGGATGAAGGTAAAATGTAGGAAGTCTGCTATGGAACGTGATTTCCTCCACTGGCGTTCGGTGGTACTTGTGCATTTTTGAAGGAACTGGGTAAATTTGGAGTGCCAAGATGGGGATAGATAGATAGATTATCACCAACATTTTTTCTATACAGTGTCAGCAAATTTCGTAGCACTTCGCAATTGGGAAAAAACAGTAATAAAACAATACTGGGTAATACAGACAGACAGAGAGATAAGGAGGCCCTGCTCACTAGCTTACAATCTATGGGATGGATAGACATTAGATAGATAGATAGATAGATAGATAGATAGATAGATAGACATGAGATAGATAGATAGATAGATAGATAGACATGAGATAGATAGATAGATAGATAGATAGATAGATAAACATGAGATAGATAGAAAGATAGATAGATAGGCATCAGATAGATTGATAGATAGATAAATAGATATATAGATAGATAGATAGACATGAGATAGATAGACATGAGATAGATAGAAAGATAGATAGATAGGTATCAGATAGATTGATAGATAGAAAGATAGATAGATAGGTATCAGATAGATTGATAGATAGATAGATAGATAGATAGATCACAAAAGTGAATGTATAAGATCTATGTCACTGACTTGTCCAGCTAATGACATAGGTGTAATTTTTACTTATGTAGGCCGTCTCCCATAGTTGAATATAAATAAAAATATAAATAACCAACATTAATCTACCTCTCTGAGATTTATCATCTCATATCTAATGTTTATCTGATATGTATCTACATAAATATCTATTAAATATACGCACAGAAATATTAGTCACACTAAAATATGTATGTTAGTGAGTATATATATATATATATATATATATATATATATATATACACACTGTACATGGAGAGGGGGAGCGTATGTACTCGCTGCAGTGTCACTGAAATATATTACAGCCGCTGATATTATAAACCAAGACAACGTTACACTTATGTATTCTCCATTTGGGGATGTAAACATACAGGAATGCTTCTATCTCTTACATCTTGGGTAACAAGATATGGAATAATCGCCAATGCCATAAAAATGGAATCATTACACAGATACCAACTGCTCCTTCCGCAGCATTCACAGCGGACCCCAATTAAAACCTGCTGCCTGGGGTCTGACAATAAATAATGCACACAAAAATTGGGACACTGCAAAATGGAGACGAATGATAACGATCAGCTGGTGTACAAGGTAAAAATTAAGCAGAAGTAGTCGGCATAAATAATACACATATTAATGAGACGCTGACACAAAGCCTGCGAGGTGCAGAGATGACACAAATCCTCAGCGTGCTCCAGCTCTTATCTTCATCCATCTTTTTCTGGAAGACAAAGCACGAGAACAAAGCCGGGCATGTTGGTTCTTTACAGGTCATTCTTGTACCAGAAACATATGTGGACCTGCAGAGCAAAGGGCATTTCTCTTCTGTTACGTCATTAGTCTGTTCTTGCATGACTGTGTCCAATGCCATGCGAAAGATAGAGATAGATAGATATGACATTGATAGATAGATAATTAGATAGATAGATACCTTACATGAAAAACTGACAGTATTTAACTTATGTGCAAAATAGAAAACTAATTTACACCCCTTGCATTGTAACATGGTTTTGTCCAGGAGACTACTTACTGATAATTTTTTACTTAACTTCCCTTAATGAATCAGGCCCTATATTATTAACAGGTGACAATAACTGAATAATTTTTTTTCCGTGCGTTCTGCTGTGTTTTTATATTCGACATATATATGGTATGTATCATGCAGTGTAATGTGTCTGTCTCAATTAAGCAAGTGCCATATAAGCAGAGTCAGTGCTGGACTGGGACATGAAGGTTCCACCAGGAGAATGCAATGGTGGGGGCCATGATAAAGCGTGTGGTTGCCAATGCTTCACAATGGCGCACCGTTAAGGGAGCATGGCCAACCATCAGAGACGAGCCACTAGAGGGAGGAATACAATCCTAAAAAATAAAAACAATAATATATATATATATATATATATATATATATATATACACATATATACACACACACACACACACACACACACACACACACATTATACAGGGCCAGCGGCAGCAACGGGTGATAGTGGTGAACAGTGCACCAGCAGGGAGATGAAGTGTGTAAGATGGGGAGCTCAGATGCAGGGAAGGACAGTGTAGCAGGTGGGGAGCCCGAATGCAGGGAAGGAAAGTGCGACAGATGGGGTGCCTGGACACAGGGAAGTGTGGCAGATGGGGAGCACAGACGCAGGGAAGGAAAGTGTGGCAGATGAGGAGCCTGGACACAGGGAAGGAAAGTGTAGCAGATGGGGAGCCTGGACACAGGGAAGTATGGCAGATGGGGAGCCCGGACACAGGGAAATGTGGCAGATGGGGAGCACGGACGCAGGGAAGGAAAGTGTGGCAGATGGGGAGCCCGGACGCAGGGAAGGAAAGTGTGGCAGATGGGGAGCCTGGACACAGGGAAGGAAAGTATAGCAGATGGGGAGCCTGGACACAGGAAAGTGTGGCAGATGGGGAGCCCGGACACAGGGAAGTGTGGCAGATGGGGAGCACGGACACAGGGAAGGAAAGTGTTGCAGATGGGGAGCCTGGACACAGGGAAGGAAAGTGTGGCAGATGGGGAGTCCGGACACAGAGAAGTGTTGCAGATGGGGAGCACGGACACAGGGAAGGAAAGTGTAGCAGATGGGGAGCCTGGACACAGGGAAGGAAAGTGTGGCAGATGGGGAGCCCGGATGCAGCAGGAAGAAGGTTGTGTAGTTCCGCTCCCTTCTTTTTTTAAGGCAATCCATTACAGGACCAGCCTGGAAAGGCATACATCTGAGCCACCTGGCACTCCTGGCGCATGCACTTGACTCCGCCCCCCTGCACAATGGGGGCATGGCTGTCCGACAGTGGGACCCACTGGGGATTTCACCTGTATCCCGGTGGGTCAGTCCAACAGTGAGCAGAATGTACCTAGACCTGTATTCAACAAGAGACGTTTCTTCAGATCCGCTACTAGCTTAATGCGAGCTGCTTATGCCCAAATTACGTGCGGTTCAGAAAAACCCCCGCATAATACATTAATTTTGCGTGCAATAATGAATCAGGCCCAGGATCTTCTGTATTTACCAAAGACACTGTTAGTGTTATTTAAACTGTACTCTGTATTAAAGCTGCATTCAGTATTAAAAACAGGGATTGTTTGTTACACATACAAGCAATACATGTTAAGCTGATCAACTCCCACCAAGGGGTAAATGTATTAAGCTGCGAGTTTCCAGTGGGTTTGAATGAATGTTGCCTATATCCCACCGGACACTCGCAGCTTAGTACATTTACCCCCAAGTCTTCCCCTTTTGGCCAGTCCTACACTAAATATAAATATAATATGCATTTGCTATATTATAAATAATGACACAATCATTGCTATTCTTTTATTTAGGTTAGGTCTTACCTGCACTAAGCTTTTAAAGGTAAATAGATCACAAGCAATAACAGTTAGACAACCAGCAAATCACCAGACATAATATGGATAATGGGATAGGGAGGAGAAATACAATAGGGGTTTTTAACAAAATGAACGTGTTGGGCACTCCCACAAGTTAGACATGAGAAAGAGGGAAACTAGGGCCCTGCTCATGAGAGCTTAGAGTCTAGAGGGAGGAGGCAAAGCAAAGACAATAGGAACTAGTTGGAAGGTGGGTTTAGGATAAGATATAGAGAAGAGGTAAGTCTTGAGAGAGTGCTTGAAAGTTTGAAGGATGGGGGAGAGTCTGGTCAGGTGGGGAAGTGAGTTTAATAAATGGAATCAGCGTGGGAGAAGTCTTGGAGGTGGGAGTGAGAGCTGGTTATCATAGGTAAGGAGAGGAGAGGGTTAAAGACATTTATATGCATGTTATAAATGTTAGCTGTACATAATATGCATGTTTACAGTTGCTCTTGATTGCAAACAGATGTGACCTGGAGCTAGTGCTGATGATACCACTAAAAAAAACGTACCTGAGAGATGCCCAAAGCTTAAATCGAACACTTCTGCATACGCACGACCTTGGCAGCCCTTACTGTACACTGACTATGTCCATACGCCCCCTTCCTCACCCGTTCCGCCAATGAATACTTAGGCTGCTGGAAGTATCCTTTGCATTGAAGATGAGCTGCATACACTTGAACGACAGATGCACACAAAGTTACTACTCTCGCCATGACCGGTCCACCTACAGTTCATGCAGACTCCTCAGTGCGGCTCCCCACACCGCGTCAGTCTAGGGGAAAACCATAACTAATTACTGCATAGCATGGATACATAGTGGAAGGAAGGGGGTGTATGAGGTAATGACCTGATGTAGAGACCCTGCACTCTACCCCCATCTCCAAAACCTCGATTTGGTCTGGGTCTCGGAGCGGGACTACAGATATTCAGGACAGGGAAGTATCCCGCCCAAATATCCTACTAAACGATGTACTGATGAGGACCCCTAGCAAGGGAGAGACAAAACAGGAAGATGATACTCACCAGGTAATCACCGCTTCCTCTTTATAGTCATCTGCACCCCTAGGATTGGTGCCTAGGAAAGTGGGTGACACAAGACAGCCCACCAACAGTGCCTCGGACAAAGTAGGTCTAGCGAAACGCGCGTCGGCGTTCCTGCTGTCTGCACCTCCTATCCTACTCTATGGGCAGCTTACTATTTATGTTAATAGTACGCCAATAAATCCAGATATAGTTTGGAAATATTATTCAGGCAGATAGCAATACACCCCCCATATTATGAGAAGAGAAAGTGCTCTTTCAGCATGGGATAATTGAAGGGCTCAAACAGAAATACAGGATCCCAGTGAGAGGAACTGCCAAATCTTTACAGGGTAATAGAATTTTACTTATCATGGAGAAAAAAAGTATTAGCTAATTTAAACCACTTTATTCTCATATTTATAAATCATTATAATTCCTTACAGGTAGTAATATTGCAACTTTAGATACAAGTGTAAAATGAGATAAGTGGGGCTAATCACAACCTTACTCCAATCCTGTTTTCAGCACATACAAATAGAAAGGATCTGTTTGGTGCAGACAGCAACTTTTAATTCAAATTTCACTATTATGTATACATAATAATTGGTTTTATATTTCGCTACTCTTTTAATTATTCCAATTAAAGTTATGTTTTAATCCTTGAGACGATCCCACAAGACACAATCATGAAATCTTATAGTGCATCTTACTAATCAACTGCTCTTTCTTTTCTCAATTTCATTATAACTAAGTTTAAGATAGCACCCCGAGAAATACATGAACATATATACATAAATTATTAGTAGATATGAGAAAATTACTAGGAATTAGCTCGGGAATCAGTCTCTGTAATTAGTGCAACAATCTTTTTCTTTTGTTGTATATGGTTCCTGAAGTGAATCAGGTTGTCCGTCATGAGCAAAAATGACATTGGTAAGGTCCCTATCCTATCGGCTGTACAATTGTTTATCTCAGTCTATTCCTGGAAAATAAATGATAAAGCCCAGCAATATTGATTATCACATTCTAATCTTCCTTCCACTAATACATGCACGCATATGATCTATATTAAAATACTTTGCAGTAAGTAAAAAGGTGCTCAGAGAGGCAGCGATATAATATGATAGATAATATTATTCCTTACATTCCATTCATGCCAGCAGTGACTTTTATTATCTGGCATTATTTAGTCTTAAAGTCACTTTACAAGCATCCACTTAAATGGCTTTAGGCTCTTCTTGCTTGTGAGTAAGTATTAATCTGGTTAATAAATAGTAATTCTTAAACCATTTTGACTGTCCACATTTTCCCGTGAAGTGGTTACATTCACACATTGAGAGGTTAACCCCAGCGGGCCGGCTGGATATTACCCCGGGGCAAAAGAAAACAAAGAGGAATTATGGGAAGGGATAAGTGAAATTCTCAGATTTTAACCAGCTGAGTTTACATAATATGAAAACTTTTCTTTTAAACCATTTACAGCCCTTTAGAAGCAACTAACAATAAACTAGTGCAACACAATAATTCATCATGTTAGTGCGCCGGAGGATGTACATAGAGGGCTGTGTGTCAGCAAGGACACACAGTTAATGTACACTGAATGTTATAGCAAGGTAACATTATGAGGGAATGAATAAAAGCATATATAATAGGAATGCCACGCAGACCTTCACTGTGATACAGCCTACACATTACAGCTACCGGTTACACACGGTGAAGGTAGATATTTCATGAGCTGAACCATAATTCATGAGAATGCAGCCAATCCAATATCAACCAGTGATGTCATTAGGGTATAAGGCACAATGAGTGCATACGTGCCAAAACTTTCTCCAGGACATGGTAGAGGGGTGGTCAGGTGACAAGTGGAGAAGGGGTGTGGTCCTTTCTCTGCTGTGTAATGTGGGATAGGGGCGGGGCTATGATCACACTCCCATTATCAAGCCCCGCCTCTGCCCACTTCAATTGTGAAGTGGGTAGGAGCCGGGATCTGTGCCTGCACTTCTGGGTGTCCGGGGGAACTCCCAGAAATTTGGGAATTTCCTCCTATATATTTTTAGAGATCCCAGAGATAACAACATCCCAGCAAATAGTCCTGAATTTTGCACCTCTGTCCACATTTTTGAGTTCCAAATGAGATGCAACTTACTAGTTTACATAAGTTTCTGCATTTTGGGTCATGGACTAGGCCAGTGTTGGCTAACCTGTGGCACTCCAGGTGCTGTGAAACTACAAGTCCCAGCATGCTTTGACAATATATAGCAGCTTATTGCTGGAAGGGTATGCTGGGACTTGTAGTTTCACAACACCTGGAGTGTCACAGGCTAGCCAACACTGGACTAGGCTTTTCCAGGTGTGGCCTGAGTGGATTGGGTAGATTATCTATTTAATCCCAATTTTATGCCCTGGAATGTTGATGTTATTCATGAGTTTTAAGGGTTAGATTCTGCATATTTATTTTGTATAAGGTAATTAAATCAGTACCCCTTGCAAGTAAAAATATGCATGGATAAACAGAAGCAATAGGATTTGTACTCTTAAAATGGGCCATGTTGAAAGATTTGTATTTAACCTATTCCTACCAACCTATATTGAGCTACATTCCGCAGGCCTGTCTTTTGTATTCAAGGATGTAGACCAGGCTTGTCCAACCTGCGGCCCTCCAGATGTTGTGAAACTACAAGTCCCAGCATGCCCTTCCAGCTATCAACATGTTGTCTACTGGCAAAGCATGCTGGGGTTTGTAGTTTCACAACACCTGGAGGGCCGCAGGTTGGACAGGCCTGATGTAGACATAAAGGCTTTCTGTTTTAATTACTGACATGTGTAAATGATTAAGGTTATGTTGCTCATTAGAACCAGGTAAGATGCAGATTAACTCCAATCAGCCTCACAACCTGTATAATATACATGTATCAGTGATTAAGGGGACAGTGACCCTGGATGTAGACTTTGCAAATCTAGAATCAGAAAGGATCTGATAAACTTTGGGGGGACATTTATCAGATAAGGCTGCACAGGGCCGTGCTTTTCTTCGTCTTCTCCTAAAATAAGTGGGTGCGTCTTCCCACTAGCATGAACAGAAATAAAATGTAAAATATACACGTAACAGTGGTAAAACTACACGTTTCTACATGATCCTATCTAATTACTAACATTCCTGGAAAGTGCAATGTGGCATCTCCTCCCCCTAATAGTTCCTAGCAACAGTGCTCTTAATCTAGGTTGGTAGTGGCATTTTTTTTTGGGGGGGTGGACAATTACTGTGGGTTCCCCCAGAAACAGCTGCTACAATCTCTAAGCTATGACAGGCTGGGCTGGCGACACTAGAACAGGGAAAGTAGTAGCATGGGGTCCCCCTATCTTAATGTCAATAGAGGATGCCTGGTCTAGACTCACTGGCAGAAAAACAAACACTAAATGCTGACCTAGATGTGGGGCAATCCTATATAGTATATACTATGGGTCATACTTGTCAACTTTTCCTTGTTGGCTTCAGGGAGATCCCGGGGAAGGTGGGCGTGCGAGGGCGGGGCTTAACCGCCTCACTTTGGCCCGTCCCCTAAATGATGGTCACAATTTTGGCCAATTACAGGAGGGCTAAGATGATGCGATATTTGCCTCATTAAGCTCCACCCCTGCCACTTATCTATTGCAGAGGTGAGAACCGGGAGGTTGCCCTGCTCTCCCAGAAATGCAGGAGTCTCCCGGACATTCCGGCAACTATGCGTTAAAGAAAAGCAGCTAATAAATCTCTAGAGACTGAAGTGTCTTTTACATTTCTGTCTCCATTACTGAAGTCATGTTGTCTTACCTGTCAGTCTTTGATTAAATCTTGGTCTCCATGAAAATGGCCACCTCCATAGGCATCAATACATGGACATAGGACACAATTTCTGAACTGTGTCATCATGCCACAGATGGGGAAGCAAACCACGTCTTGTACTGGCTCAGCATCAGGGAGAATGCCAGACTCTTCAGGGAGTGAGGGACATCACCCCTATTTCAGGGAGTCTCCCTGACATTCAGGGAAAGTTGGCAAGTATACCATGGGTTACTTACCACCTTTTACTAGTGCAATCCTGCAATGCAAATGCTGTTTTGTCTTGTTTTGTGACGTCATATACTGTGTGCTTCAGTGCATGTTCTTCAGCCTCCAGCTATTGGAGCGCCGAGCATAATATATATCTCTCTACTTACACTGTTGTGTATTGTCTCTTCATTCTGTGTCTGTTTTCTCCATCCTAATGAGCCAACTGTAGTGAGTTCCAGCAGGAGTGTAAAAGGCAGAGAACGCAGGTGGTTGCTGGGTGTTATGTGCCTTGTCCGTGTGTCCAGATCTACTCTGGATCTTTAAATCTGTGCTGCATTCTTGTGTCTTCCATTATTACATTAGCTCCATGTGTCCAGTCTTCTCTCCCTCTCAGCCCTGTCTGCTTTGCTATCCTGTATCATTATTTTACTATGTTTGTACTGTTCTTGAGCTTGTCTCTCTGTTCTTCTCCTGTCACGCCCAGTATGCCAAGTTATAGTTGCAAAGTTCAGTCCAATATGTATTGTTGTGTCTTTATCTGGTTTATGCTTTCACCAACTCCTGGTATTGAACCCTACGCGTTTCACTTTTTATCGTATGGTTGTCTGCATTGAACCCCCAACCCTGGCCTGTCTGACTATTCTCTAATCGTGACTCTTGCTATATCCGGTTTTACTATGTCCAGGAGTCATAGTCCTTCTCTGTATATTCTCCCAACCCAGGGACAGGCTGGGCTGGGGTGCAAGGGGGCATTTGCCCCCCCAGGCCGATCCCATAGAGGGCTACCTTGGGCTGGGTCACTGGGCCACCTGTATTTTTTTCCATTGAAAATAGGCTACTGAGTCAAGTCTTGCCTCCCGGGCTAAAATTTCTCCACCCTCCCCTGTCCCAACCCACCCAACCTGTCCATTTATGGTAGTTCCAGCCCTACATTACTGTTCTCTCTAGTAATGAGTGTACCCCTGATGATCGTTACAGATGGCAAAAAGGGGCAGAATTTTACTTGGCACGGAAGTAACTTGGCATCATTTAGTTGGCAGAGATTGGGCACACCTAATAATTTCAGTAGAATGGCTTTCTCGCTAGTCAGGTGTGTTTAGTATGGGAAAGAGCATTTATATGTGCATGTAGGTCAGTCATTAAAATATCCAAATGTGCACATAAAATAAAGACAGCCCTGATGTCTCCTTACTTTCACAACTGAAGATATAAATGAGGCTTTAATGAGAGAAAAATGGATGCAGTGCAATTAATTAAGGGTCACTACAAAAATGATAGTAGGAGTGACTTAAAATGTTATTTTTACTGCGCATTCACCAATCTTGTAAAGCAGATGCACTTGCAAACATTGGATGGGTGTCACACTTGTTTTTGACAGCGCTAAAGTATCTGACAAACTGCAAAAATGAAATAACCTACTCAAAACCAATGTCCAGGATATATAGCATACACTGTAATACAATTAAATGAAGCACATGAAAAATACAATCATGTACAAGGTCGTAGGAATGAAAATTTTCATGGGGGACAAAGGGCCAAGGACTACTATAGGGCTTGGAACCGCTTTTTCTCGCGCTTGGTATCTCGTTTTACGACAGTTGTAACAGTGACTGTAGATATACAAAGACTCCTGATCCTATGTTAATTTTTGCCATTGTTTTAGGGGTTTATTTTAGTAAAAAAAAATTATACATTATTAGATAAATTAACTAATAAATTAACTGTGGATAATTTACATATCTGTTATTGAAGTGGGGTTTGGACTATATCTGTCCACAAGGGCTGAAGTCAGGGATAGATGGGTGGGCAGGTAAACATGAACAAAGTTTTTGTTTAATCAGAATTTGAGCTTATAATACTATGTGAGCCCCCTGATGTTAAATTAAATTGTGGAACTACAAGTTCCAGGATTAAGCAAGGATACAAGCTGAGGATTTTACAGTTGTTGCTACAAGAAGGTTTGCAAACCGTGACTGTTGTACTCAGGGCTAGACTGGCCATCTGGCAAATGCCAGAAGGACCGATGATCAGATGTCAGTGACAGGCTTCCTGGTGGCTGGCTCCTCTCCAGGAACCAGCCACCTGACTTAAAGTACACTAAAATGGGGGGAGGGGGGATAAGGGGAGGGGGATGCCACACAGGAAATAGGGGGGGGGGAGAATAGCAAGGATGCCACACAGAAAACGGAGGGGGGAGAGAAAGGATGTCACAAAGAAAACGGAGGGAGGGGGGAGAGAGAAAGGATGCCCCACACAGAAAACGGAGGGGAGGGGGAGGAGAAAGGATGCCACACAGAAAACGGAGGGGAGGGGGGAGAGAAACGATGCCACACAGAAAACGGAGGGGAGGGGGGAGAGAAAGGATGTCACACAGAAAACGGAGGGGGGGGGGAGAGAAAGGATGCCACACAGAAAACGGAGGGAGGGGGGAGAGAAAGGATGCCACACAGAAAATAGGGGGAGGGGGGGAGAGAAAGTATGCCACACAGAAAACGGAGGGAGGGGGGAGAGAAAGGATGCCACACAGAAAATGGAGGGAGGGGGGAGAGAAAGGATGCCACACAGAAAATGGAGGGGTGGGGGAGAGAGAAAGGATGCCACACACAGAAAACGGAGGGGAGGGGGGGGGAGAGAAAGGATGCCACACAGAAAATGTGGGGGGGGGGAGAGAAAGGATGCCACACAGAAAACGGAGGGAGGGGGGAGAGAAAGGATGCTACACAGAAAATGGAGGGAGGGGGGAGAGAAAGGATGCCGCACTGAAAACGAAGGGAGGGGGGAGAGAAAGGATGCCACACAGAAAATGGAGGGGTGGCGGTGGGAAAGAGAAAGGATGCCACACAGAAAACGGATATGAGGGGGGACAGAAAGGATGCTACACAGAAAATGGGGGGGGGGAGAGAAAGGATGCCACACAGAAAATGGGGGGGGGAGAGAAAGGATGCCACACAGAAAATGGAGGGAGGGGGGAGAGAAAGGATGCCACACAGAAAACAGAGGGAGGGGGGAGAGAAAGGATGCCGCACTGAAAATGAAGGGAGGGGGAGAGAAAGGATGCCACACAGAAAATGGGGGGGGGGGGGTGGGAAAGAGAAAGGATGCCACACAGAAAACAGAGGTGAGGGGGGAGAGAAAGGATGCCACACAGAAATTGGAGGGAGGGGGGAGAGAAAGGATGCCACACAGAAAATGGAAGGGTGGGGGAGAGAGAAAGGATGCCACACACAGAAAACGGAGGGGAGGGGGGGAGAGAAAGACGCCACACAGAAAACGGAGGGAGGGGGGAGAGAAAGGATGCCACACAGAAAATAGGGGGAGGGGGGGAGAGAAAGTATGCCACACAGAAAACGGAGGGAGGGGGGAGAGAAAGGATGCCACACAGAAAATGGAGGGAGGGGGGAGAGAAAGGATGCCACACAGAAAATGGAGGGGTGGGGGAGAGAGAAGGGATGCCACACACAGAAAACGGAGGGGAGGGGGGGGGGGGAGAGAAAGGATGCCACACAGAAAATGTGGGGGGGGGAGAGAAAGGATGCCACACAGAAAACGGAGGGAGGGGGGAGAGAAAGGATGCTACACAGAAAATGGAGGGAGGGGGGAGAGAAAGGATGCCGCACTGAAAACGAAGGGAGGGGGGAGAGAAAGGATGCCACACAGAAAATGGAGGGGTGGCGGTGGGAAAGAGAAAGGATGCCACACAGAAAACGGATATGAGGGGGGACAGAAAGGATGCCACACAGAAAATGGGGGGGGGAGAGAAAGGATGCCACACAGAAAATGGGGGGGGGAGAGAAAGGATGCCACACAGAAAACGGAGGGAGGGGGGAGAGAAAGGATGCCACACAGAAAACAGAGGGAGGGGGGAGAGAAAGGATGCCGCACTGAAAATGAAGGGAGGGGGGAGAGAAAGGATGCCACACAGAAAATGGGGGGGGGGGGGAGGGGTGGGAAAGAGAAAGGATGCCACACAGAAAACAGAGGTGAGGGGGGACAGAAAGGATGCCACACAGAAAACGGAGGTGAGGAGGGAGAGAGAAGATGCCACACAGAAAAAGGAGGGAGGGGGGAGAGAGAAAGGATGCCACACAGAAAACGGAGGTGAGGGGGGAGAGAAAGGATGCCACACATAAATTGGGGGGGGGAGAGAAAGGATGCCACACAGAAAACGAAGGTGAGGGGGGGAGAGAAAGGATGCCACAAAGAAAACGGAGGGAGGGGGAGAGAGAAAGGATGCCACACAGAAAACGGAGGGAGGGGGGAGAGAAAGGATGCCACACAGAAATTGGAGGGAGGGGGGAGAGAAAGGATGCCACACAGAAAATGGAGGGGTGGGGGGAGAGAGAAAGGATGCCACACACAGAAAATGGAGGGGAGGGGGGGGAGAGAAAGATGCCACACAGAAATTGGGGGGGGGGAGAGAAAGGATTCCACACAGAAAACGGAGGTGAGGGGGGAGAGAAAGGATTCCACACAGAAAATGTAGGGAGGGGGGGAGAGAAAGGATGCCACACAGAAAACGGAGGGAGGGGGGGGAAGGATGCCACACAGAAAACGGAGGGAGGGGGAAGAGAAAGGATGCCACAGAGAAAACGGAGGGGAGGGGGGAGAGAAAGGATTCTACACAGAAAATGGAGGGGAGGGGGGGAGAGAAAGGATGCCACAAAGAAAACGGAGGGAGGGGGAGAGAGAAAGGATGCCACACAGAAAACGGAGGGAGGGGGGAGAGAAAGGATGCCACACAGAAATTGGAGGGAGGGGGGAGAGAAAGGATGCCACACAGAAAATGGAGGGGTGGGGGATAGAGAAAGGATGCCACACACAGAAAACGGAGGGGAGGGGGGAGAGAAAGATGCCACACAGAAAATGGAGGGGAGGGGGGAGAGAAAGGATGCCACACAGAAAACGGAGGGAGAGGGGAGAGAAAGGATGCCACACAGAAAACTGAGGGGAGGGGGGAGAGAAAGAATTCCACACAGAAAACGTAGGGGAGGGGGGAGTATATTAGAGTAACATCAGAGCGTTGTTACAAAGTTTAAATAACCAGTAAGTTAAATAGGGCAACTCTCTACACCTGAATGTGGGTGTTCATCTCCCACATACATAGGCTTTTTTCACGACAATCCAAGATTTAAAAAAATAATAATCAAAAGGGTCTTGTTGACACTTGTATGTGCACATATGTTGTTTCTGAATGACCCACATAGCCTCCTAAAAATCATTTGTAAAATGTACTCTTTGAATAACTATAGTCAGGGTAAGACTGGCAGTAAACGTTACAAAATGAGAAGCATTTTAATACAAATATCATGTATTTCTTTCTGGTTACAGAAATGTGCCAAAGACCACAGTCGACCAAGTCCCGGAGCGTGCATTTTAATACTAGTAACTGGCAACGGAACAGCCACTGGCAAATGTAGCCTCGAAACCACAACAAACACGTCTCTTTCTAGAAGTTCATCTCTGCTGACAAAATGAGCACAGCGCAGCAGATATTAACATAGTTATAGTCTACATTAATTATAGGCTGTTCAGCTACTTCAAAGAAATAACGATCTAATATTCTATCACAGAACCAAATGATTGGATACAAGTTATATATGCAAATGTAAACAAATCATGAGTTCTCATTGGGAAAATGTCTGCAAGAATCTCATCCAAAATAAGGGTTTGAGCTAAAGTGAATGAGTCTGATTCATCAAGGCTGGCGTTCTGAGCGCAACGTGGGTTTATTTAAAAAATGCACGGAAAATAGTTGTGCTTACTCCCAAATTCAACAAGGAACCAAAGATAGGTGCGCTGATGAATTCGGGTGTAGGTCTGCTCTGCTCTATTGCACAAGACATTGCAGGATACATCCAAAATACCTATGTGGATTATACATTCATAAAAGAACACATAGGAAAAAAAAATATTGAATAAATGTCACCTGTTAATAATATAGGTAATAATTAAAAAACAGTAAAAAAAAAAAAGTGTTTTCTTTATTTTTCTTTTCCCATGAAACACATTTATTAGGAAGATCTTAATGTCTACTGAACATAAAATACATTTTTATATTTGCTCCTGTTTGCAAACACATGTTATAGCATGCGTACAAGATTGTTATCACTAGTAACCAGAATTTATACTAGCCCTGTATCTGGAGCAAGAGAGACGGCAGAAAATCAACTAAGTTTCAGAGCTCCATTCGGACGTGGCTGTGTGTGCTTAAGTTTGGCACGTGCTGAGAATCGTCAGATACGTGCCTAAATGAACCAGGCCCTATATGTTTCTCTTGTTTTGAGCTCTAACTAATAACATATTGTTTGAATGAATGGATGGAATGAGTGGTAGGTGTTTGCCCACCCCAACAGACACGATGAGAGGAGCATTGTGGGATGGGATAGTGAAGCTTCAATTATTTGTGATATCTGCTTTAACAACCACTGCCAGAAGTTACTTATTGCCTGAAGCACATTGGAGCAGACACCCGCTAGTTTCATTTGGTCCGACCATGACAGATAGTGAGTGACGGTGGCCATACTCGCAGAGATTCGCCATTTAACTGGCGGCTTGTGTGGAACCCCCAAAAATTGCAGTGTCTAACAATATTCCAATCAAGAAGAAGCCTAAATGGCATAGGAAGATGTCTGTTACCGGCCTGCGCAGGATGTCAGCTTCTGACCACACTAATAGACCCCGATGTGTGGTGTCAAACTGGATAGGGAAGCTGTTTGGCAGTCATGGGGAAGAACGTCAAATGCATGATAATAGATGTTCGGTGCCAAGGATCAAAAAAAAATAATAACAAAAACTGAGGTATCAGAGTCAGGAGCAGGTCAAAGTCAATAAGCCGGAAGCAGAACAGGAAAGAGATGAAACACTGGAGTATTAGCAGGTAGCATAATATTTGGCGATGTGTCTTTGATAGTGACCATCTTTTATAGTATCTCGTTGACTGCTGTTTGGCGCGGGCATCCTGATGCAAGGGCCGGGCTGGTTCCCCCTGGCTGACACATAACCTGACACTGCAATACCTGTTCCAACCTGAAGAAAATCCATTTAAGGCAGTGATGAGCCTTAGAGCCTTCCAAGCCTTCACTTGTGGCCCTTGAGTTTCACCCATGACCCCAGCTTTTATTCGAAGCTCAGCAGGTCATAAAGCAGAGTGTAAGACTAAACATGACCTTATTCTTTGCTTGAAGCAACCAAGTTATACATCCTGTGTCTTCTTCCGCATCATGTGACCTCCTCTGCATCATGTGACCTGTTCTGCACAGTGCAGGGCAGTCACACAGTGTCAAAACACATCAGAGATCAGAAGACATAGGCAATCCGAGGGTGGGTTTCTAGTGCCTGGAAACCCCCCTCCCAGCTTGGTGGCTGGACCCTGCCCCCGGAAACAACTACTTTGCAGCTTGTGTGCAGATAATTTCTGTCTGCACTGTTCACAGCCCTTTCTCCCACCTGCTGTGTCTCCCCGCCCCTGTCTCCCACCTGCTGTGTCTCCCCGCCCCTTTCTCCCACCTGCTCTATGTCCCCGCCCCTTTCTCCCACCTGCTGTGTGTCCCCGCCCCTTTCTCCCACCTGCTGTGTGTCCACGCCCCTTTCTCTCCCACCGCCAGCATGTCTCATGTGTGCAGCAGGAGGACACAAGACACAGCACTAGATGAAGAGGGTAAGGCCTAGATTTACTAAACCGCGGGTTTGAAAAAGTGGGAATGTTGCCTATAGCAGCAAATCAGATTCTAGCTGTCATTTTGTAGAAGGTACTAAATAAATGACAGCTAGAATTTGATTGGCTGCTATAGGCAATATCTCCAGTTTTTCAAACCCACAGTTTAGTAAATATACCCCTAAATGTGTGAATGTGAGTGTGTGAGGGGGTCTCATGTGCTTTTAATGTAAGTGGGGATTTAATGTATAAGTACAATAATTCCTTTGTAAGCATAGGCTTGGAGGGACTTTTAATATATGTGTGGGAGAAGGGGAAAAAGGGATTTTAATGTAAGTGGGGGTGGGGGTATTTTATGTAATGTGGATGAGCTGTGAAATATTAATTTTAATAGTAGGTTGAGAGTGGGAGCTCTTAATTTATTGGTGGGGTGAAGGTTGAGGATATTTATTTTAATAGTGAGGTTATGGCGGACTTGTTAACGATATGATGAAGAGACTATTAATTTAATGCTGGGGTAGTTTGGGTGCTATTAATTGAATGTGTGGCTGAGTTTGGGGAGAAGGAGAGCTATTTCTTAAAAGTGAATGTTAATTTTTGATAAGGAATTAGGTTAATTTATTAAATGTAAATACTATTAATTTAATGTTAGGGTTGTTTGGGTGGAAATGGATCTTTTTATTAGAGGTGAATGACATTAATTTACTGTCCGGGTTGGTTGCTGGGAGGCCTAATTATTAAACGTGGGTGCTTTTGATTTAATATCGGGCTGATTTGGGTTAGAGAGGCCTACTGTGTTCACTCATTGCTGGGATTTCTATATCATGTACCTGAACTTTTTCCAAACAGGGACCCAACATTCCAGGATACAGACAAGCAGCAACTGAGCTTAGGACACGAGCAGCAGCAACAAGTAATGAAAGCAGCAAGGACAGGTAGGAGAGAGCAGGACAGGCTAAAAAAAAAAAAGACATACAGCGCTGAAAGGAGACTTCATACAGTGTGTATCAAACGATATACATGTAGTATCTATTTGACAGATGATACATAAGAATCCAAGGCAATTCTAAAACATTTTAATCATAAAAACATGTTGACCAAAACACATATAAACATCACAAAAGATGGGCAAATAAGCCTTGAAAATTCAATATCTTAAAACAATACTGCGTGAATAGCACTGATAATCTGTGAAGATGATCCACACGTCAAAAAAAGTAAAAAATGTGTCCAAACATTCCCAGTAGTGTAACTTTGTTACTGTATTGTAGAAATAGCACCATCAATCAACAGAATGAACAAAAGGTAATGGTCGGAGATCCGAGTCTTGTGGAGAACCTTACTAGATGTAGGGAGAATGAAGCCTAACTCTAAGCAACCCAAAAGCATAGACGACAGGTCCAATCACAAATGAGCTTAGACCCTCTCCCTCTCTTCACCCATGCATCATCGAGCAGTATTGGCTATGGCAGTGGTTCCCAAACTTTTGCAGTTCACGGCACCCTTAGAGTCTCCAAATTTTTTCAAGGCACCCCTCCAAAATAATTACTGAGCAGTCCTGTTTTAGAAGTAGTTGGGTCAAAAAATTGTAATAAGTATTTAGGTCACGACAGAAATACTTATTTAGTTGTATGCAAAAATGCCCCTTTGCATCCAGACACACTGCCCACTCTGCAAACAGGCACACTGCCCCCTCTGCAACCAGGCACACTGCCCCTCTCATGTTGCCACCTATGCCCTCTGTCACGCTGTCCCCTCCTCTGCCCTCTGTCCCCCTCCTCTGCCCTCTTGTTCACCTCCTCTATCCTCTGTCCCCCTCCTCTGCCCTCTGTCCCCCTCCTCTGCTCTCTATCCCACTCCTCTGCTCTCTGTCCTCCTCCTCTGCTCTTTGCCCTCCTCCTCTGCCCTCTGTCCCCCTCCTGTGCCCTCAGTCCCTCTCCTGTGCCCTCCTCCTCTGCTCACTGTCCCCTCCTGTGTCCCCCTCCTCTACCATCTGTCCCCCTCCTCTGCTCACTGTCCCCCTCCTCTGCCCTCTGTCCCCCTCCTCTGCTCACTGTCCTCCTCCTCTGCTCTCTGTCCCCCTCCTCTGCTTACTGTCCTCTTCCTCTGCTCACTGTCCTCCTCCTCTGTTCTCTGTCCCCCTCATCTGTCATCTGTCCCCCTCCTCTGCTCACTGTCTTCCTCCTCTGCCATCTGTCCAGCTCCTCTGCTCACTGTCTTCCTCCTCTGCTCTCTGTCCCCCTCCTCTGCCATCTGTCCCCCTCCTCTGCTCACTGTCCTCCTCCTCTGCCCTCTGTCCCCTCCTCTGCCCTCTGTCCCCCTCCTCTGCCATCTGTCCCCCTCCTCTGCTCTCTGTCCCCCTCCTCTGCTCACTGTCCTCCTTCTCTGCTCTCTGTCCCCCTCCTCTGTCATCTGTCCCCCTCCTCTGCTCTCTGTCCCCCTCCTCTGCCCTCTGTCCCCCTCCTCTGCTAACTGTCCTCCTCCTCTGCTCTCTGTCCTCCTCCTCTGCTCTCTGTCCCCCTCCTTTGCTCACTGTCCTCCTCCTCTGCTCACTGTCCCCCTCCTCTGTCATCTGTCCCCCTCCTCTGCTCTCTGTCCCCCTCCTCTGCCCTCTGTCCCCCTCCTCTGCTAACTGTCCTCCTCCTCTGCTCTCTGTCCTCCTCCTCTGCCATCTGTCCCCCTCCTTTGCTCACTGTCCTCCTCTGCTCTCTGTTCCCCTCCTCTGCCATCTGTCCCCCTCCTCTGCTCACTGTCCTCCTCCTCTGCTCTCTGTCTCCCTCCTCTGCCCTCTGTCCCCCTCCTCTGCTCACTGTCCTCCTCCTCTGCTCTCTGTCCCCCTCCTCTGCTCTCTGTCCCCCTCCTCTGCCATCTGTCCCCCTCCTCTGCTCTCTGTCCCCCTCCTCTGCTCACTGTCCTCCTCCTCTGCTCTCTGTCACCCTCCTCTGTCATCTGTCCCCCTCCTCTGCTCACTGTCCTCCTCCTCTGCCATCTGTCCCACTCCTCTGCCATCTTTCCCCCTCCTCTGCCACTGTCCTCCTCCTCTGCTCTCTGTCCCCCTCCTCTGCCATCTGTCCCCCTCCTCTGCTCACTGTCCTCCTCCTCTGCTCTCTGTCCCCCTCCTCTGCCATCTGTCCCCCTCCTCTGCTCACTGTCCTCCTCCTCTGCTCATTGTCCTCCTCCTCTGCTCTCTGTCCCCCTCCTCTGCTCTCTATCCCCCTCCTCTGCTCTCTGTCCCCCTCCTCTGCTCACTGTCCTCCTCCTCTGCTCTCTGTCCCCCTCCTCTGTCATCTGTCCCCCTCCTCTGCTCACTGTCCTCCTCCTCTGCTCTCTGTCTCCCTCCTCTGCCCTCTGTCCCCCTCCTCTGCTCACTGTCCCCCTCCTCTGCCCTCTGTCCCCCTCCTCTGCTCACTGTCCTCCTCCTCTGCTCTCTGTCCCCCTCCTCTGCTTACTGTCCTCTTCCTTTGCTCACTGTCCTCCTCCTCTGCTCTCTGTCCCCCTCATCTGTCATCTGTCCCCCTCCTCTGCTCACTGTCTTCCTCCTCTGCCATCTGTCCCCCTCCTCTGCTCACTGTCTTCCTCCTCTGCTCTCTGTCCCCCTCCTCTGCCATCTGTCCCCCTCCTCTGCTCACTGTCCTCCTCCTCTGCCCTCTGTCCCCCTCCTCTGCCCTCTGTCCCCCTCCTCTGCCATCTGTCCCCCTCCTCTGCTCACTGTCCTCCTCCTCTGCTCTCTGTCCCCCTCCTCTGTCATCTGTCCCCCTCCTCTGCTCACTGTCCTCCTCCTCTGCTCTCTGTCCCCCTCCTCTGCCCTCTGTCCCCCTCCTCTGCTCACTGTCCCCCTCCTCTGCCCTCTGTCCCCCTCCTCTGCTCACTGTCCTCCTCCTCTGCTCTCTGTTCCCCCCCCTTTGCTTACTGTCCTCTTCCTCTGCTCACTGTCCCCCTCCTCTGTCATCTGTCCCCCTCCTCTGCTCACTGTCCTCCTCCTCTGCTCTCTGTCCCCCTCCTCTGCCCTCTGTCCCCCTCCTCTGCTCACTGTCCCCCTCCTCTGCCCTCTGTCCCCCTCCTCTGCTCACTGTCCTCCTCCTCTGCTCTCTGTCCCCCTCCTCTGCTTACTGTCCTCTTCCTCTGCTCACTGTCCTCCTCCTCTGCTCTCTGTCCCCCTCATCTGTCATCTGTCCCCCTCCTCTGCTCACTGTCTTCCTCCTCTGCCATCTGTCCCCCTCCTCTGCTCACTGTCTTCCTCCTCTGCTCTCTGTCCCCCTCCTCTGCCATCTGTCCCCCTCCTCTGCTCACTGTCCTCCTCCTCTGCCCTCTGTCCCCCTCCTCTGCCCTCTGTCCCCCTCCTCTGCCATCTGTCCCCCTCCTCTGCTCACTGTCCTCCTCCTCTGCTCTCTGTCCCCCTCCTCTGTCATCTGTCCCCCTCCTCTGCTCACTGTCCTCCTCCTCTGCTCTCTGTCCCCCTCCTCTGCCCTCTGTCCCCCTCCTGTTATGTACTTGCCTTTAGTTTTGCCCTCATTCAAGATGGCCGTGATTGCATCATGAAGTTTCCATCTTGGATCTCTGTTATGAACTTGCCCTTACAATAGCCCTTATCCAAGATGGCCGGGACTGTCTCATGAAGATTCCATCTTGGATCCCATTTTCTGTTTGGGCCTAGAAAAGGCACTTCCTGTTATGAAGCCTTTGCACGAGTATTGTGTTTGTATCTGAACCAGATGCTTCCACAGAACCTTGCCTCCTTGTGATTTGGACTACAAGTACTTGATACTTCCACCAGACCTTTATACTCTTGTTACTTTGGACTTTATTTGTTGGACTCTGGAGATTTATTTGTATACCAAAATAAATCCTTTTGAATTCAGAAATACCTGGCTATTGGGTTCGTTTGTGATACCAGAAGTGTGACAGGATACTCGTGCCCAAAATGACGGAGCCCGCTGGGTCAGAACCATCTGCTTTACAGCGACTTTCGGATCTGAGTTTCCACATGCATTCTGCTTCAAGACAACTACAGGAATTTCATGCAAAATTTCAAGAACTGGAGACCCAGTGTAAAAATAATTTTCAACAGCAAAATCAACACGTAACGGAGTTGCAAATAAATGTTCATGAACTCAAAGATCAAATAACGCTACAAAATGGAGTTATTACAGAACTACAGGTGCGGCTTCAAGAAGTTAATGCTGTAGCACCTTCAGCTGCAGTACATCAGCCCACACTGCCACTACCTCCGGCCCGATTCTCAGGTGATCGTAAAAAATACAGAGGTTTTATTAATCAATGTAATATGCATTTTGATTTACATCCTACTTATTTTTTGACTGAGGTACAGAAAGTACGTTGTATTCTTTTATTGTTGAAAGATGATGCCTTGGCATGGGCTTCTCCTTTGATAGAAGCAAAAAGTCCCATATTACAAAATCTTTCTAATTTTATGGATGCAATGAACCAGATATTTGATGATCCAAATCGAAGTGCTACTGCTGAGTCAGTTTTATTAAAAATGCGTCAGGGAAGACGTTCAGTGGCTGAATACACCTCTGATTTCCGAAGATGGATTTTGGACACTGATTGGAATTCGGCAGCTAAGCTGTCTGTTTATCGAAAGGGGTTATCTGAGTTCATTAAAGATGAATTATCTAGAGCTGATGCACCCACTGAATTTGAAGCCTTTGTTAAACATTGTATTCGTATTGATGCTCGTCAAATGGAGAGGAAACAAGATAGATGGGGTTCCATGTGGACTCGTCCTAATTATCCAGAACCAGCGATATCAAATTACTCGGGAACTCCTGCAACACAACAAATTGAGGAGTCTGAGCCAATGCAAATAGATACCATTCGCAAACAGATTTCTTTTGAAAGAAGAGATCAACGACGACAAGAAAATCTCTGTTTGTATTGTGGTAAATCTGGACATTATGTTTCTAATTGTTCTCAACGACCTCGCAAGACAGTTGCTACATTAATGGAACCTAAAGACTCTGACCAGAAATCTATTATTTCATGCTGCTCACATCAACTGAATGCTATTATTCCTCAAATCTCTTCACTGTCTACATTGGAGAGAGAGAACAGAAGAATAAAGAATCATTTTTCAATACCAATACAACTTGAGATAAACTCTCAACTTATTTCAACCATGGCAATGCTGGATTCAGGAGCCAATGGTAATTTCATGGATATAGATTTTGCTAAACAAAACCATATAGTATTTCAAGAAAGAAAGACCCCTGTATTGATGGAGACAGTTGATAGGTCCCCTCTGAATTCTGGTCCCATCACACATGAGACAGAACTTATGTCTTTGATGATAGAACCCAATCATAAGGAGGAACTCACTTTTTTTCTCATCTCTTCTCCAAATTTTCCCATAATTTTGGGTCTCCCTTGGTTCACTAACAATAACCCAGCCTATCGGTATGGTCCCGCTTGCACAGGAGGAGAGTCAGATCTCAGTGTCCCCCTCTCCTGTGGAGGAACAATTGCCTGTTCAATATCAGGATTTTGCAGATATCTGTAACAAACAAAATGCTGACAAATTACCACCCCATCGACCATATGATTGTCCCATTGATCTATTACCTGGGGCTGCTATTCCTTTTGGTCGGATTTATTCATTAGCTGATCCTGAATTAAAGACACTAAAGACTTACCTGGAGGAAAATGAAACTAAAGGTTTTAATCGTCCTTCAAAATCTCCAGCAGGGGCTCCTATTTTTTTTGTAAAAAATAAAGATGGATCTTTGCGGCCATGCATTGATTATAGAGAATTAAATAAAGTTACTATAAAGAACAGACATCCACTTCCTCTCATCCCAGAATTATTGGAAAGACTGCAGACAGCAAGTATTTTCACAAAGCTTGATTTAAGAGGAGCGTACAACCTAATACGCATTCGACCAGGTGATGAATGGAAAACGGCTTTTCGAACAAAGTATGGACATTATGAGTACCTCGTGATGCCGTTCGGGTTATGTAATGCCCCTGCTACTTTCCAACATTTTATAAATGATGTCTTTCGAGATTTGCTTGATCTGTTCATTATTGTATATCTTGATGATATCCTTATCTTTTCTAATTCTTTACCAGAACATCAAGAACATGTTCGAATTATTTTACAACGGCTACGTATAAACCAATTATACATCAAATTGGAGAAATGCGAATTCCATCGTACTCAAATAAAATTTTTGGGTTACATTATATCCCCTCAAGGACTGTGTATGGATCCCTGTAAAGTGCATGCTGTGGTAGATTGGCCCATACCTAAAAACATCAAAGATGTGCAACGATTTATGGGCTTTGCTAATTTCTATCGACGTTTTATAAAGGACTTTTCTGGAATTGCTGCCCCCATTACTCAGCTCACAAAAAAGGTTTCCTCCTTTCAGTGGTCACCAGCAGCTGATAAAGCCTTTTCCATTTTGAAAACTAAGTTCACGTCAGCTCCTATATTAATTCATCCTGATCCTACACTCCCATTTGTTTTGGAAACTGATGCATCAGATTCAGCTATAGGAGCAGTAATTTCAGAAAGAGTAGGAGAAAAAATGTTACTTCACCCCTGTGCTTTTTATTCAAGGCAAATGACTGCTCCTGAAAGAAACTATGATGTGGGAAATAAAGAACTTCTTGCCATTATAGCTGCTTTTTCAGAATGGAGACATCTTTTAGAAGGTGCAAAGCATCAAGTGATAGTCCTCACCGATCACCGGAATTTGGAATTCCTTAAATCAGTAAAAAGATTATCTCCCCGACAAGCTCGATGGGCTCTCTTTTTAAGCCGTTTTGATTACCTAATTTCCTATAGACCTGGATCGAAGAATGGAAAAGCTGATGCCCTCTCAAGAGCCTATGCGGAGAATCCTCAACAGGTAAAGCCTGTTCAAACAATAATTCCTGATTCAAATTTTTTGGGGGTTATTTGTACAACGGAGTTATTAACAGAGATCAAGAAAGGATATGATATGGATTCTACCCTCATGAATCCTCCAAAAAATGTTAAATTATCTTATGACAACAGAGTCTGGCATATGGCACATCAACTATACGTTCCAGAAAAAGCACGGTTAAAGGTCATGCAACTATTCCATGACTCTAAATTAGCAGGCCATAAAGGACTTCAGAAAACTCAAGAACTGTTAAGCCGTTCATTCTGGTGGCCCAACTATAAGGAAGATATAGCAAAATATGTATCCTCTTGTACAACGTGTGCCAGATTTAAGACTCATCGTGCTTCTCCTTTTGGACTACTACAACCTTTGCCAATACCTACACGTCCATGGGATTCCATTTCCATGGATTTTATTGTAGAACTTCCGAGATCTAAGAATATGACCACTATCTTTGTGATAATTGACAGACTGACAAAGATGGCTCACTTTATACCCTGCCAGGGTACTCCTACAGCAAAAGAAACAGCCGACTTACTTATAAAAGAAGTTTTTCGTTTGCATGGCGTTCCTAATGATGTGGTGTCAGACCGAGGCGTTCAATTCACATCACGATTTTGGAAACAGTTTTGCAAATCCCTTGGCATTGTGGTGAACTTGTCCACTGCATTTCATCCACAGTCAAATGGACAAACGGAGCGAACAAACCAAACACTTGAGCAATATCTCAGATGTTATATTTGTCACCTACAGGATGATTGGGTTGATATCCTCCCCATGGCTGAGTTTGCATACAATAATTCTCAACATTCATCTACAAGATTTAGCCCTTTCTATGCTAATCTAGGATATCATCCAAATATTTGTCCCAATCTACCTTGTGACTCTCCAATTCCTGCTGTGGAAGATAGACTGATTGTTATGCAAAATAATCTTGAATTATTAAAAGAGACTTTGAAAACTGCTCAAGAAAGATATAAACGTGATGCTGACAGATCACGAAGGGCTGCTCCAACTTTTAGTATTGGTGATGAAGTATGGTTGTCAACTAGACATTTAAAAATGAAGGTACCATCTGCTAAGTTGGGAAGTAAGTTTATTGGTCCATATAAGATCATTGCATAGATTAGTTCAGTGGCTTTTAGATTGGATCTTCCTGATTCCATGAAGGTACATCCTGTTTTTCATGTATCATTACTAAAACCTTCAGTTAAGAATCCATTTCCTGGTCGCTCTTTGCCTCCTCCTGAGCCAATTCAAGTTCATGAGCATGAGGAATTTATTGTCGAAAAGATCCTGGACTCTCGTATGTTTCGAAACCAATTACAGTATCTGCTACGTTGGCAGGGATATGGGCCAGAAGATGACTCTTGGCAATCTGCAAAGGATGTTCATGCCCCACTTTTGGTAAAAGCATTTCATCGACAGTATCCTGGGAAGCCTGGTCCTAAGTCGTTGAGAAGGGGGCATCCTGTTATGTACTTGCCTTTAGTTTTGCCCTCATTCAAGATGGCCGTGATTGCATCATGAAGTTTCCATCTTGGATCTCTGTTATGAACTTGCCCTTACAATAGCCCTTATCCAAGATGGCCGGGACTGTCTCATGAAGATTCCATCTTGGATCCCATTTCCTGTTTGGGCCTAGAAAAGGCACTTCCTGTTATGAAGCCTTTGCACGAGTATTGTGTTTGTATCTGAACCAGATGCTTCCACAGAACCTTGCCTCCTTGTGATTTGGACTACAAGTACTTGATACTTCCACCAGACCTTTATACTCTTGTTACTTTGGACTTTATTTGTTGGACTCTGGAGATTTATTTGTATACCAAAATAAATCCTTTTGAATTCAGAAATACCTGGCTATTGGGTTCGTTTGTGATACCAGAAGTGTGACACCTCCTCTGCTAACAGTCCTCCTCCTCTGCTCTCTGTCCCCCTCCTCTGCCATCTGTCCTCCTCCTCTGCTCATTGTCCTCCTCCTCTGCTCATTGTCCTCCTCCTCTGCTCTCTGTCCCCCTCCTCTGCCATCTGTCCCCCTCCTCTGCTCACTGTCCTCCTCCTCTGCTCTCTGTCTCCCTCCTCTGCCCTCTGTCCTCCTCCTCTGCTCACTGTCCTCCTCCTCTGCTCTCTGTCCCCTTCCTCTGCCCTCTGTCCCCCTCCTCTGCCATCTGTCCCCCTCCTCTGCTCTCTGTCCCCCTCCTCTGCTCACTGTCCTCCTCCTCTGCTCTCTGTCCCCCTCCTCTGTCATCTGTCCCCCTCCTCTGCTCACTGTCCTCCTCCTCTGCCATCTGTCCCACTCCTCTGCCATCTGTCCCCCTCCTCTGCCACTGTCCTCCTCCTCTGCTCTCTGTCCCCCTCCTCTGCCATCTATCCCCCTCCTCTGCTCACTGTCCTCCTCCTCTGCTCTCTGTCCCCCTCCTCTGTCATCTGTCCCCCTCCTCTGCTCACTGTCCTCCTCCTCTGCTCATTGTCCTCCTCCTCTGCTCTCTGTCCCCCTCCTCTGCCCTCTGTCCCCCTCCTCTGCTCACTGTCCTCCTCCTCTGCTCTCTGTCTCCCTCCTCTGCCCTCTGTCCCCCTCCTCTGCTCACTGTCCTCCTCCTCTGCTCTCTGTCCCCCTCCTCTGCCCTCTGTCCCCCTCCTCTGCTCACTGTCCTCCTCCTCTGCTCTCTGTCCCCCTCCTCTGCCATCTGTCCCCCTCCTCTGCTCTCTGTCCCCCTCCTCTGCTCACTGTCCTCCTCCTCTGCTCTCTGTCCCCCTCCTCTGTCATCTGTCCCCCTCCTCTGCTCACTGTCCTCCTCCTCTGCTCATTGTCCTCCTCCTCTGCTCTCTGTCCCCCTCCTCTGCCCTCTGTCCCCCTCCTCTGCTCACTGTCCTCCTCCTCTGCTCTCTGTCTCCCTCCTCTGCCCTCTGTCCCCCTCCTCTGCTCACTGTCCTCCTCCTCTGCTCTCTGTCCCCCTCCTCTGCCCTCTGTCCCCCTCCTCTGCTCACTGTCCTCCTCCTCTGCTCTCTGTCCCCCTCCTCTGCCATCTGTCCCCCTCCTCTGCTCTCTGTCCCCCTCCTCTGCTCACTGTCCTCCTCCTCTGCTCTCTGTCCCCCTCCTCTGTCATCTGTCCCCCTCCTCTGCTCACTGTCCTCCTCCTCTGCTCATTGTCCTCCTCCTCTGCTCTCTGTCCCCCTCCTCTGCCCTCTGTCCCCCTCCTCTGCTCACTGTCCTCCTCCTCTGCTCTCTGCCCCCCTCCTCTGCCATCTGTCCCCCTCCTCTGCTTACTGTCCTCCTCCTCTGCTCATTGTCCTCCTCCTCTGCTCTCTGTCCCCCTCCTCTGCAACGATTCCTCTCACTCTGCCACGCGCCAGCCATTAAAAAAAAAAAAGGAACACAGAAACTTACCAATCCGTCGGGCGCCTGGACCCAGCAGCCTCCTCTCTCCCGCAGCAGCTGTCACTGACGTCGATATTCAGTGACAGCTGCGGGGGAGAGGAGGCTGCTGGGTCCCGGCACCCGACGGATTGGTAAGTTTCTGTGTTCCTTCTTTTCTTTATGTCTGGCCCGCGGCACCCCAGTGACAAAGCCGCGGCACCCCTGGAAGCCGCGGCACACACTTTGGGAACCGCCGGGCTATGGCATTCTCACTCCTCTCTATTGTATGTAGGCACCTGAAGTGCTGTGCTATGTCCACCAGGGGGCAGAATAATCCTGAAATACGCCTATCATATAGGGGTAATATTTTAAGGCAAAAAAAATTATTTTAGTCCTAGTGACAATTCTGAGGTTGGACAAATGAGCTAAACAAATGTGTATTGCACTCGGTGAGGCATGAGGCACAGTGATGGCACCAGTTGTCAATTGAAGGCTGCATTTTTATTAACAGCCCATAACATGATGGCCCCTATTGTGTGTAGGTGAGAGGTGACTTTTAGTTGTGTGTCATTAATGTTAATAACCTCAACGAAGTAGCAGAGCTTCCCTGGGCATCTATCAATAATATATTTGTAGACATTAAAGATAAACCGCTGAGTTAGGCTACAATCTCAGATCTACCTATAGGGGCATATTCAATTGTTAGCTAAAACGCCAAAAATCTTGCGGTGTGCGCACTATTACCATCATTACGGTAATAGTGAGCGTAAATACCGTTATTACGGTAGTTTTCTCTCTGGATTTCAGCTCGCAGCTCCTTGAGCCGCGAGCTGAAATCCAGCTTACTATTACCGTAATAACGGTAATAGTTTTAACGCCGCGGGGATTCAAAACAATTGAATATGCCCCATAGAGTGTTAAAGTTTGTGTTGATACATCGAAGCACGCGCAGCTTTTCTAAGTATTATTATTATTATTATTATCGTTTATTTGTAAGGCGCCACAAGGTTTCCGCAGCGCCGTACATGGTACAAACAGTAGACTATACAGGGTAAAAACAGTACAGAACAATAAACACAAAGTACCGATACTTCAGAAACTCCAGGCAGGCAGATACAGTAGAGACGGAGCGGAAGAACAGGTATGGTGACAGGAGGGAAGATGGGCCCTGCTCATACGAGCTTACATCCTAAGGGAGGGTAAACAGAATCAGGTACATAAGGGAGCCAGTGAAGCAATGGGGAGAGAGAAAGGGGGCCAGGGGAGAACCAGAAGAGGTGAGAGGTTAAGTGGATGGTTGGTAGGCCTTAAGGAACAGGTGAGTTTTAAGTGCCCGCTTGAAGGAGCACAGATTGGGTGAGAGACGAATGGAGCGAGGGAGGCCGTTCCAGTGAAGTAAAAGCAATATTAAGGAATGAGTGACAATAGTTTGATTTTACGACACAAAGTAATAACAATATAGAGGGCATGGGAACGGAAAATACAGTTTTCTTTGCAGTCATTCCTTTAAATACTCACTAAGAGAATTATAATCTGTCTTCATAAACTTTTCTGGCTGCAGTGGATTTCTAACAACAAACAAACCCTACATGAAGTTTATCACTTTAGATAGACAGATGGGGAAAGAGTTGTCGTTAGAAACTGCGGGGTAACAGATCTTTATTGATTGTATAAACATATTGTAATAAAGAGGACAGATTCAAAGTGGATGAAAAATTGCTCAAAATGAAATAAAATAAAAAACGTTAAAGGGTTATTGTCTTTGACATTGAAAATGTTGTTTTGGGTGGAGTTCCATAAGATAAACATTGAACATTAAGTTTTGGTTATTCCAACCGAGTTTGTGGGTCCCCGCTTCTGTCTAATGACAACACACTGCCAGATGTATCTTGAAAGTTGTAGGAAGACTATCTAAATTGGGTGGAACACCCGACCCCAGGAAGGTAATATTCAGGATTAATGTGTAACTTTTGGAACTCCAGCAAAAAATGAATGATAAGTTTTGAATGGAGTTATACTTTAAGTAAATGAAATAAAATTATATAAACAGTAGACACGCACATATAGCTAGATATAAAAGACACATTATAGTAAGTATCAATAAAGTATAATAGAAGTAAGACATTAAACAATATGTAGAAGAAGCGCTTTAAGCATCATTTAGACTTGTTTTGTACAAAAAAATTATGTAGCGAAGAAAGTTTGGATATTGTACAGAACGTGCGTCTGTTGACTTCGCACATATCGCACAGCAGTATTTCTGCATCAGGCATATATCAAGCGTACAAATGCATACAGTTATGCCGCATGATAGCGTGGAGATACAGATCAACAGTGTTAGAAGTAAATGCAAAAGTCGCATTACCCTTATTGTACACAATACAATAATGTAATGAAGAGCGAATAGTGTCTTGTCAGTGTAATCAATAAATGGGAAAGTCACATTTTCAATATAAATTGTAATGAAATATCAATTCCCCACATCCGTTATTTACTGCTTTATGAATTCAATGTGAATCTTCTTTCCTGCAACAGTCTAAATGAAAATGACATGCCCAACTTGTAATAAATGCTAACTGACCTTAACAATGACAAAACAAAGTCCCCTACAGTGTGGTAAGAAATCGCGGGCATCAGTAATAACGGCAGCCTGTTTTCACGTCATTTTAAAGTGCGACCTCAATACCACTATTTTTAAAGTGGCAGTGCCGCTTCTCATCGGAGCTAACTGTTAGACTTAGGCTTAGGGTTAGCGTTAGGGTTAGCGTTAGCGTTAAGGTTAGCATTAGGGTTAGGCTTAGGGTTAGGGTTAGCGTTAGGATTAGCGTTAGGCTTAGGGTTAGTGTTAGGGTGAGGGTTACCGTTAGGGTTAGCGTTAAGGTTAGCATTAGGGTTAGGCTTAGGGTTAGCATTAGGGTTAGGGTTAGCGGTAGGGTTAGGGTTAGGCTTAGGGTTAGCATTAGGGTTGGGTTAGGGTTAGCGTTAGGGTTAGGAATAAGGTTAGTGTTATGGACCCGGCATTGCCACTTTAAAAATACTGATATAGAGGTAGCAATTTAAAATGACGTGAAAACAGGCAGCCGTTATTACTGATGCCCGTGACTTCTTACCACACTGTCGGGGACTGCATTGGTCATTGTTAAGGTCAGTCAGCATTTATTACAAGTCGGCCAAGTGAGTTACGTGAATTTTTTGTCAACCTACTGCTTGTCGTCTTTAGAAGCTCCGGAACTTCGTACCTCACCCAAATAATGAAGTAGGATCTGCTGGAGAGGTCAATATGCAAACAGCCAATCAGAGGCGGCTAGATAGTGCTGCTGGTGTCATCATCATCATCGTTATCATTGTCATCATCGTCGTCATCATTGTCATCATCCCACATCTTCACACAAGCCCACCAGTACCCACCAAAGATAGGCCTCAAAAGAAGTGTATCTGTGGATGCGTTCTGGTCTCTTTAGGTTGTATTTTCCTGGGGCTACATTTATGTGAACACGCCCTTACTGTTTAAATGTATGCCCCCACCACTGTTCCTCCTCTACAGATGAAAGGTGCTGCAAGTCTAATATATGCTCAAATCTAGATACAGATGGATTTTGATACACATGCGCCATATAACTAAAAACAGGACCAAGGAAGGATGATTGATAATGTGTAATAGATACTTAATAGGCCTCAGTCTACTGGGCCGATTTAAATTCAACCCCATGTATAGAGGTTGCCCTGTGAATGCTGGTAACCTTTACAAGACCTCACTTAAGAATTGACCACGTTGTCTCAGATGATGATTAGTTGAGTAGCCGTCCACGGACGTGACTACAAAACTAGAGACATCACACAACTCCCTTCATATTTGTGCTGCGAATTCCCCAAAAACCTTTGACAGCCAGCAGCATTGGGATTCTGATGGTTTATTAGGGAATTTAAGAATTGATTGACCATAAATCACCGCTTGAGCTCAAAACTTCCTCTGATCTCATTCAACATTTGACTGGAATCTATCAGATGTCGATCAGGACTTATGATGAAAGACAATGACCACTGTGAGCGGTCTACACCCGAATCTTTTATGCCACAATGGGAAAGTTGGACATAGATTCAGCCGCTTAGCAATCGAGTTAAGCATTCTGATGTTTCCCATAAATGGGCACCTATGAGGTTATTGTGAGCACTCTGAGATTGTAAATCATAAACAGACCAAACTGGATGAAGTAGAAAATTAGGCATTCCAGTAAACTGGAAACTAAATGACATTTTCAGTTTATTTTCTTTCATGAATTAAATATCATCATAATATTAGCTTTCTTTCTTTTACTTGTGAAGGCATTGTGCCGCAGGCATTCATAGTTACAATAAACCTCTTTCCTATCTTATCAGCGGTGCGTAATGTGTTTTGCTTCAACATTTTGCAAATTGTAATGAAAAATAAAACTTTTTTTTCTATTGAGCTGAAAATCTTCATACCAAATATAATATAACATAATCAATTCGTATCGTTAAGAGCAAAGTAAACTATAAAGTTGTTTTTTTTAAACTTGAGTTTGATTTGTGGCTGATTTTATTTTATGACTGAATGATTTGCAAGAAGCTTATTCATTGGTATATGGATTCAACAATAGATTGTAAGCTCTTTTGGGTGGGGTTCTAATTATTATCGTCTCCATTTCTGCAATTGTAATAATACCCTTTATGTACTGCTTACTGGTTCAAATACATAATTATAAAAACAATGGATATTGGTCCCATGTCCACTTCCACATGAGCTACAGCTGTAAATATATGTTGAGATCTCTACTCTGAATAATTTGCTCCATCTCATCCCATAGATGCTCTCTTGGAAGGAGACCTAGAGGTAAATGTATCAAGCTGAGAGTTTTCCAGCGGGTTTAAAAAGTGGAGATGTTGCCTATAGCAACCAATCAGATTCGAGCTATCATTTTGTAGAATGTACTAAATAAATGATAACTAGAATCTGATTGGTTTTTCAAACCCGCCAGAAAACTCTCAGCTTGATACATTTGCTCCCTTGTGACTGATGTGGATGCTGCATTGTTCCCAGTGGAACGTATGCTCAAATAATACCAGTGATTTATTAAATGACTGCAAGAAACTTACTAGTAATAAAAACAAACAACAATTAAGTGATTGAATAGTATATACTTAGTTACAAACAGTGATCACAGTCAGGGGAACCCTGTTGTCTCATTTTGGACACCTGAAGTCTTCCGGACATCAATTCTTTACATAGATGTCATCTTGAACGATGGGTCCCTTGACCGTGACCATATAAGGTAATAATACAAATGTACATATATGATTGGTTGCATCATTCAATAGCTTATAGTATACATTGAAGACATGTACCCACAATCAGTTGGAATGTTCACGATCCATTCCTGGACGTTCCTAGCCTTAGGACATCACGCACTATGTAACTGAAAATGTCCATTCACTGGTAGACTGCTGCCATAAAGAGATACACTAGTCCATATATTTCGAAGCATTAAATTGTGGCTCTATTCATATTAGAGCACCCGATGGGTGCTACAATTACACACCCTAAACCGTTCTGTGTTAACACACTGTATTATAAATTTATGAACTCGCTTTTCGTCATTTCTTGATCTCCACTGTAAATTAAGAAATGCTTTTGTTCAATCTTCCATAACTACTCTTTGCGAAATTATGGATCTCAGTTGGGTTCTCAGATGCCGTATCCCATCCACATTTAGTACCACTGCTCACTGTGCAGAGGTTCACGCCATCATCCACTAATCCATTTAATCAGTGATCTGTGATCTATTGTCATTATTGGCTGGATGTTATTTCTGTGGGGGCTTGTGATTGTGCACATGAAGCATACCCCCCAAGACAATTTAGAGTAGGCCTGACCTCCAGATACACTTCTTAGAAGGCATATCGTTTTTTTTGGCTCCTTTAGGCCTGGTGCAAAGATATGTGCTGTGGCTGATGATCATGTATTTTTACAGTTGTTAAAAATAACAATAAATAAAAAAAAAGTATGCCACCCTTAGAATAAGTGGTATAGCTTTGGCTAGGGGGACAAAGAGCGTTGGGTCTCCCACAAAGCATCAACCAACTGTTCACCTGGCCACCGCCGCGACTCACTTCCGGGTACTGGGCAGCGTCCCGGCCGTCGCCATGACGACCGGGACGTCATTTCCTCTAGTTCCCGGCCGTCGCCTAGGCAATGGTCGGGACGCTCGTTGCCCTCAGCGCAGCGTCCCGGTTATAGTTCCTGCTAATCACACTAAGCCTGCTGTATACCTTTGCTCTCTGTGTACCTTCTTTGAGTTTGAACTACTGTTGCCGACCTTTGCTTTGTTACTGACCACGTTTGCTTGCCTGTGCCCATTGACCCTTGCCTGGACTCCTACGCTGCTGATTTGCCTGTGCCTTCTGACCCCGGTTTTGTGTTCTGGATATTCTGCCTGCTGCCGGCCTCAACCCCTTTTCTGGACCTCACTCTGTTTTGCTCTTACCCTCTATCGCTGGGTTCCCCTCAGTCAGTGCACAATTCACGACCCTCAGTTGTCTGCGGCCAAGCCTGTCCCCACCACTAGGGACTCCAGCGAAAACCAGACTTCTGATCAGACTCCGGGTTTTGTGTTACGGGCTGTTGGGGTTCCTAACACCAACACCAGGCTATGCCTGTAACACTATTTCTTTGTTAGCACTGCTAGGGTTGTTGGGTCTGCTGGTAATATGTATGTTTGGTAGATATAAATATGAGCTTTAAATTTGCTCACATAATGAACAAAAACATTTGAAAATATAGTTGCATGTGTTTTTGACATGATAACTTATGGACATATGTTCAGTTCAATTGAGGTACAAATTAAAAGCTGAACTTGTCCCGAAAGAAATATATATGTGTTTCGGGTGTAAAGTAAACATACACCCTATATATATCGGCCGTAGCCGTCAATATCTTGAAAATTGGCCTGGCATCGCGAGTGCGAAAATCTCCTCCAACCCTCCGGTACCGCCAAGGTCAAACCATGAATGAGGATGGAAAGAGAAATATTTTAGGAGAAAAATATAAATGTTAATCATTAATTAAGAGGTGGTCTTACAACGACAGTCGGCAGATACTTCCAAGCGATGTCTTTACCTTTTCCATTATGTTTATTTCCCTCTGGCCTGGAAATCCACAAATGTTGATTTAAAGCTTGTACATGGAGATACTTCCCAAAGGTGAAAAAATGGTAAAACATCCTTAGGTGGCCCAGAAGGCACATGTTCACTAAGCAAAAGTTACAACTATCCAGATCCCAGAGTTTATACGTTTAAGCACACAGACTTACATCTGTTGGCACACAACCTAAAACTATACCTCATTGAGAACCGAGAGGGAAAATAATTGTGTACAGGGCCGGATTAAGGAAATGGAGGCCCCTGGGCTAAGGGAGCCTCCATTCCCCCTGTGAGGCCCCCCCTGTGAGCCGCCCCGCCGCCCTCCCGCTTACCTCCTTCTCCTGTCATTGTAGTCCTCCTTCCGCAGCGCGCTGTAAGCTCCTTACTGAGGAAATCTCGTGAGAGTGAGACTCATAGTCTCACTCTCACGAGATCTCCTCAGTAAGCAGATTACTGAGCACCGGGGAAGGACCACAGTGACAGGCTCAGCAGCATTGATCGGACTCGGGGCGCCCCCGCCTGCGGACCGATCAATAATGCTGCTGAGAACTTTCAAGGGCCCCCTGGATGCCAGAGGCCCCCTGGGCTGTAGCCCAGTTAGACCTCGGGTTAATCCGGCCCTGATTGTGTATCTCAGGACCTCATTCACGCTGCCTGTCTGAAACGCCATTAGAAGGGGACAGTTGGCTTCTTCCAATTATTTCATAATTTCCAAATTCTATTTCGATGCTTCACAGTAGAAGGAAGGGATGGGAGCAGCCAAGCTAGTTGGTGCCTTTACTTATTGGTTGCTCATATTGTTGAGCTTGGTACTAGCAGTACCATACAACATATTCAAGGAACCCTTTAGGTCCATCACTCTGTGGAAATTTCAAGTTGTATTAAGAGCATCATTGTCATCGTCATCATTGTCATCATCGTAGTTGATTTATATGGTGCCACAGAATCCACGGCATTGAACAATCCGGTGGTAATTGCATAAACGATTACCACAATTCGGACAGGGGCAATTCCTAAAAAAAAAAAAAAGAAATAATTAAAATCTGAATGTAAAACAAAGAGACTTACCTTTAACCCGACGCTGGAGATCACCGATGGAAGCACAATGCTGAAATCAAGCTATTCCTATTGAAGAACTGTTCGGCATTGCGGGGTGACGTCATTGCGACGGCTGTCAATATAAATATAAAGCGGCAATGTCGGGAGCCGTAAGGTTAAGTGCTTAAACACTTAAGCCTACATTGCCGCTTTTAAATTTTGATTGACAGCCATCACGATGACCTCACCCCGCAATGCCGAACAGTTCTTCAATTGGAATGGTTTGATTTCAGCATTGTTCTTCCATCGGTGATCTCCAGCATCGGGTTAAAGGTAAGTCTCTTTGTTTTACATTCGGAATTTAATTATTTCTCTTTCTTTTTGTAGGGATTGCCCCTTTCAGAATTGTCACAATAGATAATTCGTACCCAACTCGAACAATTGTCAAAAATAAACAGAATAAAATACAGATACGTAAGGGACAAGAAAAACAATATAACCAGTAAAAAGCAATACAAGAGACAATAAAGAAAGCAACTATAAAGAAGATACAACTAGAACAAAGGAAACATTACAAAGAGGATGAGGAGATGGGCGATAGAGAGGGTAAAATGCGTGAGAGTTAACATTTTAGAGGATTAGGGAAGTAAGATGAGACGATAGAGGAGGGGAGAAGCGAGAGGAAGCGGTAGATGGAGCTAGAGGAGGCAGTGGTTTAGGATGGGGCAGGGTACCAAATGGAGGTAAGAGGGAAAGGATTGGAATGCAGGTAGAGTGAGAGGAGGGCATTGTCTCAGTGTGGGATAGGATAGACAAGTGTAAGGTAGCGCTTGAAAGATCGAGGTTGGAGGTGGGTCTAGTAGGTCGGGGCAGGGAGTGCCTTATGTGTGGAGTAGCACGGCAAAGGCCTGTACGCATGAGAGTGAAGTGGTGGCAGGAGAGGAGGAGAGGTGATGGTCATTGACAGAACATAGTGGGATAATAAGGGAATATATCTTGACAATTTCAGAGATTAGAAGGCATAGGCTTTAGATAGGGCTTTATAGGTGGGGGTATCTGGACAATTAGATTACTTTTCAAAAGTTGATCAGTCTACTTTCAGAAAGTTGGTGAAATGTGTGCCTATACTGCTATAAAAAAAGACTTTTGATATAAACCAATATAATAAAATGTATTGAAAAAAATGGATAGAAAAAATTGAAGGTATAAGAGAAAAACACAACAGTGCAGTAAACAAGATAATTCAAAATCTCACACATTTAAAATGTGCTAACAATGAACAGTGCTAGATATTTATAGCAGACATCTGCTTATATTATTCCACTGCTATTTACAAGCCCCAATGTAGTGTTTATCACTGAATTTTACATGTCTCCTATCTCTGTGCTATATAATGCTAACTATCCTGTAAAATATACATTATTATCTTACTTTAAAATAAGTGTATTGCTAAAATATTGTAAAACTTTAATACGTAATTTTGTAATAAATACTTTGTGTTTGCCATATGTACCTGCACATTTGTATCACATTAGATGAGATTAAATTAGCATCTAATTATAGTGAAACTCGACACAAAGAGTCAGGACAGATTTGACCTTTTAAAATAACAGACTGATAATGTGGATAGTGCAGGAAAAACATTGTCACAAAAGACGACTCAGAATCATCTGCTAATACCATAAAAGACAAAAAAATAATATGTTCGACCCTTTAACTAAGTATTATTTAGTGGTTAGTACCTTCACCTGAATCTATACTACCCTTAGGGTAAATACTTGAGATATAACTTCCAGGGGTGAGTCAGAACCCCCCCCACACCTATTGCTGCCCGGTAGTATTTAATCTGATAGATTCACGCAGAGAAGCAAAAATATGTGTTATGTTATATTTTTCATTATAGCAATGGAAAGTATTGATTGCATAATAACGACAGTGGTGAATATCACACAGCACAACCCAGGAATTAATACATTGAATGTATACAGAAATCAACATGTAGGGCCTGATTCATTAGTGATCTTATCTGCCGTTTTTTGCTTAGCTTAAGCAAATCTACTCTGTGCATGCTCAGAAAAGGGAGATAAGAAGCAAAATCCACTGCGTAAGTGAAGAATTTCTTAAGCTAAGAGGAAAATCCATCTTAACTTCACTCTTATCTCCCCATTTCTTCTTAAAAATAAGCATCTTAACTCTTGTACAAGATAAGATCACTAATGAATCAGGCCCGTAATCTATATAATTTAAATAATCGTCTGGATCATACCATATTACTCTCTAAATCACTCGTTTATAACCAGTCACCCCTAATCTTACACATGACAAATATGTTTGTTACGTTATTCATAATTCTTCTTTATAAACCGTTACTTTAATCTTCGTATTCCTCTTCGTGCTCCCCCCATCGCAAAGTCAACCAGACAATTAAGATCCTGTTAGTAAAGTGATTACTTTACTATTGATTATTTGCTGGTAGCTATTCTTTCCGTGGCGCCAAGATACGCAATCATCATCCACATTTATTTATATTGCGCCAGCAAATTCCGTAGCGCTTTACAATTGGGAACACACATTAATAAAACAATACTGGGTAATACATACAGACAGAGAGGTAAGAGAATCCTGCTCGCAAGCTTACAATCTATGGGACAATGGGAGTTTGAAACACAAGGGCACGTGCTACATCATATTGTACACTGGGCCAGCTAGAATGCAAATGTAAAAAGTATTGATTGGGCTGTGTGATCAATCACACAGCAATGTTGGTCAGAGGGTTGTTGTCTTGTGGTAGCAGTGTAGAGGGTGGTAATAGGGTAACCTAGGGAGATTAAGAGTGTGCTTGAGGAATATTATAAGCTTGTCTGAAGAGGTGAGTTTTCAAAGAACGCTTGAAGGTTTGAAGACTAGAGGAAATTCATACTGTGCGAGGGAGGGAATTCCACAAAGTGGGTGCAGCCCGTAAAAAGTCCTGTAACCGGGTATGGGAGGATGCGATCAGAGGGGAAGAGAGACGCAGATCTTGTGCAGAACAGAGGGAGATATTTTGAGACAAGTGAGGAGATGTATGTCGGTGCAGTTTTGTTGACGGCCTTGTATGTTAGTTTTATATTGGATTCGTTGAAATACAGGCAATGAATAATGATGACCATCAACAGTACTGTCTAGCCTGTTCTGATTGGCTGTCAATTTGCATGTTGACCTCTCCAGCTGACACAACTTAATTTTTACGCATTGTGGTTATACTATATCACATTGTAGCTGTCTATTTGCATTATGTATTTGTCATATTCATTTCTATTTCTGCAGGAAAGAAGATAGCTATTTTATTTTTAAATTGGAAAATAGTGGATTACATTTATTAATAACTGTAAAGACACTATTCTCTCTTGTCTATAGAACACATATTTTTATATTGTGTACAAATAGGGTAATACAACTAAAAAAACACTATAAATGGATGCACCTGCGCATGAAACCAAGTGCTGCCTCCTATCCTTTAAACCACATTCCCCTTTGTGCAAGTGGATACAAACAGATACAAAAAAACCAAAAAGGATGAGATGGCACTATTGGTAAAACACAATATAGGACATATATCTATGAATGACCATAGAATAACAATAAAAAATCCAGGAAGTCCTAAACAAATGCAATCCAGATTTTCTGCTTTACATCAAATGATTCCTCCTGGTCAGTTGATAAACGATTAGTCCGTATAGCTCACATATGAAACGAAAACAATCAAGAGAATATCATAGTGTAACCTGCATAGGCAACTGTGTTTGATATTAATCAAAACCCATTAAGACCGGTGGATAATTGAATATTACATATAAACACTGCATGGCACACTTTTTGTCCCCTTTGGGGTATGCACTTACACCAAGAAGATAATTAATGCGTATGGAATCTCATATAGCCTTTAGCCCTCTTCTTTGGTAATGGATATCCACTCCGATCGAGCAAAAACTCACATATGTAAGGAAAAAATCTCTTATGGTGTGAAATCCTTAAAACATTTATTATTGCACATGCACACGCAAATAAAAATTAAAAACAAACAGTCCGGGAGCGCTTAGTAAGGGTGGACTCTTACCCCCAATCTGGAAATAACCGGCATGTAGTCAGATGTAATTGTCCGAGAAGAAAATCCGAACTGCCGGCTTAACAAACTGCATATAGTCCCGCTATAGCCGGGTAATACAACTGTAGCATTTACTATTTACACTGTCATATCTCATCTCTAGGCCACTATCGTCTTCAGGACTTTGCCCGGGCTGCTCCCCAGCTGTGGAACGATCTTCCACGTTCCATCAGGTTAGCATCTACTCTCAAAGGCTTCAAGCGTGCCCTTAAGACTCATTTCTTTATTCAAGTCTATCAGTCCTTCTCCTAACTTCCTTGTCCTGGCTCTCTCCCCCAGTTAGTACCACCCTATTTGTGTCTCCCCCTTACCTTTAGGATGTAAGCTCTCATGAGCAGGGCCCTCTTTCCTTGTGTACTCCTTCTACTGTTCCTTCACCCTCTGTACCTCTTGGCCTGCTTCGCTAGCCCCGTTTTCTCTGTTTTCTTAAGCTTCGGCCTTCTTCTCGCTGATTTCTACCATCCCTTTCACTATCTGTCCCAGATATAATCTGATTGCTTTACCCTGTCACCTGTGGTTGTATATATTTTTGTATCATGTTGTGTCTTGATTCTGTTTTCTGCAGACCCTTTGTGGCGCCTTATAAGTCAAAGATAATAATAATAATTGTTATTTGTAATTATTACGCACTTGTACTCCTGAAGTACGCCTAGTGCAAACACTACTATTTCTGAGTCTGTCGCATCTTGTGATAGCTGTGAGTCAACATATACATGTTACTATGCTTTTTTGCCCCAATGATTTTACACCTATACTTAGATCTCAAATGTGTCCAACGATATTTCAAGCCCACTGTATTTATAAGCACATTTTATCTCCTTATGGTTAACTATTACTTTTTTTTTTCCAGTTTAATTGTTTGGATATACTTGGTCTTTGGGCTGTGAATACAGCCAAGTAAAAGTGAGACGGCAGGAACATTAGCTTCTAGTAAGCCAAAGATAAACATTTGGCTGTGAGAAGGTTTGAACGAAAACCGTTGTGCAGCTGTTGTCCCAATTATTTGTTACAAATAAGCTTTTTTTTTCAAGCCACTTATTTTAGAGAGTCTGTAAATAACAATAGCCCGAATCATTATTGCAGAATATTTTCCAAGTTATTTTTTTTTTCTTTACGGGAAATTATGGTCTACAAATAATTTCAGATTAAATAAAGACTGAAATATAAATGTATGGTTATAACATTATAAGACCTTACTGTGTGTTTTTTTTTAATCATTTCAAGATTGTTGTTACAATGTTTGCTAGAACTATAGAAACCAATCAGGCATTTGCTTTCATTGTCTAACTTGCACTAGACAAATGAAAGCTAGTTGCTAATTGGGTGCTATGTTTTAGCGCAGAATAAATACAACTAAATAATTCCGCTGTGATACCTGCATTTAGGAAGCTGCATATTTCTGCTGTTTACAAACGCACAGAAAGGTTTTAGGGGAAAATGCTGCTTTGATATTTCAACATTTTTTTCACAGCTTCTGTGTATTTTACATTTATTCGATTGCGCTGCATTTCTGTAACATTTTATCTTCTAGGTGAAACTGCTTTATTTAGCGTTTGTGAGCATTAGAAGATTTGAGCTAGGGCCTGATCTAGAGTTGGACAGAAGTTTATTTAAGTGCCGTACAATAGGGACGCATAAACCACGCCCTTAGAGATGGGTCCTATTTTGACGGATGTATCTTTAAAATATGCCTTTCAGGGGGAGTCTCTTTGTGCGTCCCCTAGGCCTGGTGCAAGTTTCTGAATTGATGATGACAGATGCATTTTACAATGTTTTGCTGTTCCAGTCCTATCCTTACCTTTTCCTCAAGCTTACCTCCCAGCAAAATGAGTCACCCATTCTTCCCAGCTCTATATACTAAATTCCACAATATATGAAAAAATAAATATAGCATGGGATGGAGTTCCTAATTAAAATCAGAACTTTTGGGCTACCAGTGATTTTCAAAGTCCTTGAAATAGTATCTCAGGAACTTTGCACCACTGTAAAACAATCAGTTTCATTGTTATTAGGTCTAACAACAAGAGAGAAAACAATAGATTTAACTAACAGAACTAGAATGAACTGTAATGAGTTCTTTATATTTTGCTTCCTCAAGAACCTACTGCATGAGACAGCTGTCACAGTCTACATATCTCTTCGGGGCCCCATGAAGACACCAAAGCCATCTGTTGCCCACCGTGTGCTCGATGTAACTTAGATATTTGCCCCAAGTTCTCTCTTGGTCAAAATGAGTAGTTAAACAACAAAAAAAGATCAGCAATGTTGCTACATCCCATTTACAAATAACCTCCTCCTAAGTTAACATCTGTGCATAAAATATATCTTAAAGATTTGTTGTCATGTCTTGTAGGCAATGTGTTTAATACCTTGGTAGAACATGGCCTTAAAATTCTTTCAGGCCGTATATTAGCAAACATTAAGAAAATAATTACAGTGTATCTTATTTTAGTCAGTACAACAGTAATCCTCAGGATCTTTAAAAGGTTAATGAGGGGATAAATCAAAGGGGTTTACAACAGCTCCCTGAGGCAGTCGCTTTACCTTTGCATTTAAATGCACAGAGGAGAAAGAATTATAGTCTTCTTGCTGATAGAAAGAATGATGTCCCCAAGCATTCCGGAATAGTTTTGTTGATATGGGAATAGAACAATGTTAATCTACCAAGCAACACAGGAATTAGATAAATGATCAACTCTAGCTGGGCTTCACTGCAAAGTTACTCAACTCTACAGTCTTACCCTTGTCAGTCTATGAATCAATGCTTGCACTAAAATCATTTTTCTTTGCTGGGACAAGAGAGCAAAAAGCAGAAAGTAAATAAGTGATTTTTCTTCTTGGTTAAAAACTCAGTAAGGGTCATGCCTGGACGTAAAGCAGAAATTCAGGGCTTGATGCTGAGTCAAACAGATTGCATAGAGTAAATTGCGCAAATTTGCACTTTGCATATCCATACGGGGGAAAAGATGCTTATGCGCCAATGAATACTTGTCTCTATCTAGCGCTTACGACTGTAGAGGGGGATCGGGGGAGGGTCGCGGCGTGAAAATGTGAATGTAAAAATGTTACATTACTTGTTGTTGTTATTATTTATTTATTGGGATTATTAATAAGGGATTATTGCTTATTAATATTGTAATGCTTTAATAATAATGGTTTGCAGAACCGTACAAAGTGTTAAAAAAACGTATAATAAAACTCCCCAAAAAGCCCAAACAAGCACACACGTAACATCATTAAATATAATATAAAACTCATATATAGAATTTTTTTTAACAATTCTATATAAATGTAAGTTTATTTCTATTAAAAATTAAATGAATATTATTTAAATAGTATTACATTCTTATTCCAAGAATAAAGCATGTTTTAATGCTCTTGTTCTAGCAACGCCATCCTGAGATGATTTTATTGCGGCAGTACTTATCAATTAGGCCCCTCATGCATGGGGCTGCCTTTGCCGTCGCCAAATATATTTATACACTGCAATTTATGTATAAGTTCTTCCATTGAAGTTACATTGCTGAGCATGGTCCCCACACAACACGCTTATATATGTGCCTGCAAATAACTGTCACAGTTTCCAGACCACCCAGCAGGTCACATGTTCCAGGTCACCCAGTAGGTGCACAGTTAGAGTTCACTAACTGCCAGAGCAATCAACAGATGCACAGGTATATTGGCAACTGTCACATTTTCCAGAGGACAATGGTAATGCATTGTTGTAGATGGTGGGCGGAAGTTTCGTGAAATATCTCCAAAACGATGCAACCGATTACAGCCCCAATATTTTCTGCAAGTCTACAGACCAAGACCTTTGCTATATGATATGCCCTGCTCAGACAATGGCATCATAGAATTTAGTCACTCATAAAAATCGTAAATTATGCTATTAATATATAGATGTCTATGTCACTCTTGCTAAAGTTCAGTATAGGATCAGTATGTGCTATACAGACAAAAAGTACGTTATGGACAGTTGAATTTTTTTCAGTTGCTTCTAAACACTAGATAAATGTGTTTGTATGAAGTTATCTTCAGATGTAGTATTTGTTTCTGCTGACATTTATGCCATTCTGGAAAAATGAGTCATATGACACAATCTGCATCTTACAACAATCAAATGGTCAAACTTTAGTGACTGCAAAATAGCCTCTTTATAATACTCTACTAAAACAGCAACAGCGACATCTCTTAGGACTCTAAGGGGTATATTTACTAAACTGCGGGTTTGAACAAGTGGAGATGTTGCCTATAGCAACCAATCAGATTCTAGAATTCATTAATTTACTGCATATTACAAATTGACAGCTAGATTCTGATTGGTTGCTATAGGCAACATCTCCACCTTTTCAAACACGCAGTTTAGTAAATATACCTCTAAGGCTGGGTACATACTACAAGTTTTTCACCTGATTATTGGGCCAATCACACAATAAACGACCATTCAGCCCGATATTGCATAAGTGTGTATGCTCCAACAATGAACATGTCAGGTTGAGCACTAAGGATGAGTGGGATCCTGCTGTCTCAGCTGGTATTGGCTAGACTTCACCCAGAGGCGCGGAGTCTAAAAGAGCGGAAGGTATTCACCAGGGATCCCCGCATGAAGATTTGGGCTTAGCGGCTTCCACCATGCAGGTCGCGGCCTTCTAGGGAAGTTCCCAGTGAGACAGAACAGAGAGGTAACTCGAGAGGTAAGATGAGACTGTGGAATGAGGCGCAATGAAGGGAAGAGCACAGGAGTCTCTAGTAGTACACTGCAGAGGAGAAGACGATGACCCAGGATAGTGCTATCCACGGAGAAGTTGTTAGGCAGAGGTCAGGCTTGCACCAGGTACCCAGCAGACGATGAACCACAGCTACTACCACTTGAGAATGGGACGGATCAGCAGAGGTCAGCGGTGCATGCAGGATAGATAGTGGGCGTTGATCACAGCGATACCACTAACGAGTGGAGCAGGTAAGCAGAGATCAGCGGTACACAGGATATGCAGCAGATGATGAACCACAGCTATTACCACTTGGAAGTGGAACGGGTCAGCGGAGGACAGCGGTGCATGCAGGATAGGTAGCGAGCGAAGAACACAACGAGGAGAAGGGAGCTGCTTCCAGGACAGGTGAAGACTCGAAGAACCAGCACTGAAAGGTGAGGGGAGGAGCCTTATAAAGGAGTACTGACCAATTTCCAGGTAGGCCAGGTAACACAGGTGAGGCAGTTGCACAGGAGCAGACTGCTGCTGACAGGACGGCATGCACAAAGGGGAGAATCAGGATGAGGGCAGGCGTGCCGATCCTCGAGTGGAGATACCAGGAGACCGGTGTGTGGCAGAACGATTATCGCTCCAAAGCACATTGTATAGTTTGATTTGATTTTATAAATAGACAAAAAATCTCGATCAATGATGGAACAATGTTGTTCCAAATCGAGTCACGATCTTTTCAGCTGACGGTCATGACAGATGAAGAATACAGGTCTGAAGCAAAATCGTGTAAAATGTGTGTAGTGTGTACACATGAATCGGCAAAGTGTACTGTAGAATGCCAGAAAGTAAATGTGTGTTAAAGCGTGCGTGTACAGATCCGGTTTTTTACAATAGTTTTTATGCTATAAGTGTTACAGTGTGTTTACCATGATCTAAAGGAAGGGGGGGGGGGGGGGGGGGGGTTCAATCCTCTGCAATGTGCTGCGTAGTTTCTCTGAAACGGTCATGAAGACATTACATAGTGATGTAACATCACTGATTTACTTCACTCCCCATAGATGGAATCATGAAACTCAGTGATGTTTGGACTCCGTATTACCCAGAAATGACCGCAGTCGGATGTCGCTTTAGTGTCAACACAGGAACTGAATTCCCCTCTACAAATGCACGTTAAATGCCCGATTTTAACTCCTGTGTGTGCGAGGCAGAACAAACACAAACGTTTTATGACATTTCCAGAAAAATAGAATTTAAAACATGTTTAAACCGCAAAACACTTTATATTTTAGAGAGAATTTTTTTTAATGTGGCTCAATCATTTTAAATGTTTGCGTATTCGTCAAAGCTCTATCTAACCTCAGCGTGATCGTGTTTTCTGTAATATCATCAGCACTCCATCCCAGCGGGGTTTCTTTGAAAATGAATGTTGTATTTTGGGTTATTGAACTTTCCTGACATTTTAATGTTTTAATGTTTAAAATCCCAACAAAACTTCTAAGCAAATCTCTGCTGAAAATCAAAGGACTTTCTTTTTTCCACCAGGGTTATGCAATTGTAAGCAAAGACCAAACGATGTACAAGCCAGAATGCAGATGTGAGGTCGTAGTGATGGTGTATGAAGTGAATATTGATCTCGAAACGCTGAAACATACAAAGCAGTTTTATGTGAAATTTGCTTTTTTTGTCAATAACTCAAAATTGCTTTACCACAGAAATCTTTTCAGTCTCCCATAGAAAACTCCCAATGCTTTATAAATGTGAGACTGCCGATTACCCATCTTATTGCTTTTGTTGGTATCTGTTTTTTTTTACTTTAATAATGGAAAATGTATTTCAGATACAAATAGCACGAGTCAAAAACATTTTATTGATCTAAAAATCTGAAAAGGAAAAACAACTAAATTTTTCTTCTAAAAGCAACGTAGAATGACAAAATATGAGAAGCTTTAGAAGACAGTGTTGAATTCAGATACAGAATAGTATTCAACAAAAAGCTTCTGCAGAATCTTTAGAAGTTTACTTCATATAGCGCGGATGAGCAGTAGACTTTTACGCCTATTGTATTTAACAACGGAACAGGCTTTTTTGCAGAGGTGGAAAGGTCTAGCAATCTTCCAGTTCTTTGTTTTTTTTTTCACAAAAGTATTTGGTTTCCACAATTATTTCTTTTATGATAATATTTTTATTATTATTATTATTATTATTATTATTAATAATAATAATAATAATAATAATAATAATAATAATAATAATAATAATAATTTGTTTGATTCAGAATGTAATACTCTAAATAATTTTAAATTCAAAAATGAAAAAATAAACATTGACAAAATTATTGACACCTTAGACTATGTATTTGGTGGCACAGTCTTTGGTCAAAATAACTGCAATCAACCTCTTCCTATAACCATGGGTGAGCTTCCTGCACCTCTCTACTGGCAGTTTGGTCCAATATTCTTGTGCAAACTGATCCAGTTCTTTATGATTTGAAGGTGTGTTTTACAGAGATTTAAAGAGGAGATGGTCCTAACAGAACTCACAAAACTGAAAGTGGATAAATCAATGGGGCCAGAGGGGAGACATCCAAGGATACTAAAATAACTTAAAGGGGTGCTGGTAACACCATTAACAGAATTATTCAACCAGTTACTAGCTAAAGGAGTAATTCCAGAAGACTGGAAAAGGTAGTCCCACTGCACAAAAGTGGAAGCAAGGAAGAGGCAGCAACTACAGACCAGTGAGCCTTACATCAGTAGTGGGGAAACTGATGGAAACACTCTTAAAAGAAAGAGTTGTAGAATATCTCAAATCCAGTAACTTACAGGATCCCAAACAGCAGGGATCTACTGGGGGAAGATCATGTCAAAGAAATCTTACTGGCTTTTTTGACTGGGTGACTAAAGTAACTGATCAAGGGGGGCTGTAGATGCAGCTTATCTGGATTCTAGTAAGACTTTTAAAACTATCCCACATCATAGAAATGTTAAATAAACTCAAAAGCTTGGGATTGGATTCTAAGATGGTTGAATGAATAAGATCTTGGTTGCGAGATAGAAAACAGAGAGTTACAGTAAGTGAAGTCCATTCACAGGAGGGAGAGGTTACCAGTGGAGTACCTCAAGGATCTGTAATTGGAGCAATGCTTTTTAATATCTTTATTGGTTCAAATGGTATTGAAGGGAAAGTATACCTTTCTGCAGATGACACAAAGATATGCAACAGGGTAGACACATCAGGAGGGGTAAAACAAATGATCAATGATCTAGGTAGACTAGAGAATTGGTCAAGATAGTGGCAACTGCAGTTTAATGACAAAAAAAATGCAAATTCATGCACTTGGGTCTCCAAAACCCAAAGGGTAAATATAGTATTAATGACACTATAATGGTACTACTGAGGAGGAAAGGGATCTAGGAGTCACTATTTCAGGTGACTTAAAGGCAGCTAAGCAATGTAACAAAGCAATGAGGAAGACAAGTCAGATGCTTGGTTACATAGGGAGAGGAATCAGTATCAGAAAGAAAGAAGTAATAAAGCCACTGTCCAGTTCTGGAGGCCATAACTCCAGAAGGATATAAATACATTAAAGACTGTACAAAGAAGGGCAACTAAAATGGTGCATGGCCTACAGCACAAAACTTACCTGGAAAGACTAGAAAATCTTAATACATATAGTTTGGAGCAGAGAAGGGAAAGGGGGGACATGATAGAAACTTTCAAATATATCAAGGGTTTGAACAAGATACAGGAGGGAAACATTCTTCAAAGGAAGAGAAGTATTAGAACACGAGGACATGTACTGACACTGGGGGAAGTAGGTTCAGAGGAAATGTAAGGAAAAACTACTTCACAAAAAGGGTAGTGGGTAGTATTCTCATGTGTCTGGCTGTTTGAAAAATAATAATAATAATAATAATAATAATAATAATAATAATAATATCTATCTATCTATCTATCTATCTATCTATCTATCTATCTATCTATCTATTATTAAAGTAATTTCATCGTTTTCCAATAATCATTGTCTAAGCGATTTGTGTGGTTCCGAAGCACAAGCAATTTATTCAGTAAAAGCAAAAGTTTAGCAGTTCAATAAATAAGTACAATACAGTACAATATAGCCGATACATGATACATATTAAAGATGTTACATTAAAGCAGGAAAGTATAAAAACACTGAATACATTACATCTTCCTTATAGGATTCACCCAGATTCAATGAATGCAGCCATGCTCTCTCGTTTCCAGCATCAAAGAGAGGTAGAACAAAAGCCAGCATGCTTGTGTATACTTGTACAGATAACACTTAGTGAGGTCTTCATTGGTCCAGGGTTAATGGTATTCCAGTTCCTTACAAGTTATAGGTCAGTTCATTTGATCCTTACAAAGGGTGAGGGGAAACTTCCCCCAACCTATTGTTCCCATGATTTGACTCTGAATGACCAGTTCAAACTGACCCACACAAAAGTATTTTTGAGCATTAATCTCATATTGCTTGTATCTTATGACTGCTAGATGCGATCGCTATTCCGTCCACACCGGGTTAATGCTGGTGAAATAAGCTTTAATATGAGACCTAACTCTGTATCTTTTAAAACACCTGAACCATAAATACCTTTACTACAGTATTATATACACATAAATAAACAATCTAATACATTTTACTAATAAATGAATGTGGATTAGAACCTTAATAAATATGAAATATATATATAAGTGAATTTGTAAGTGCAAGTGTATGCGTGCGTTATCTATCATGCGATTGCGTCATGAAATGCCATCACACGGTAAAACAATATTAATCAATATACTTTCTTTTATCCAATTATACGACTTCGACAGCTCCACCCTTTGATAGTACAATAAGCTATCACCTTAAAGATTTTATATGCAGAATCTCAGTACAACGTTTCATTGCTCTGTAATGTAAGTCCCCCTTGGTGTATGACCATGCTGTCTATAGATTTCTGACAGGTTACCATAAAAGAGAATCATAATCCTAGAACAATTTTACTTTTACTATAGAACATATACCTCTGGAGCTTGGAGATAACCTTTTGTATGCACTTCAAGGGTGCAATAAAACATGTAATGCATTATTTTGAATGGTACAGGGTACGATAAAACATGTATCAGCAATATAGAATATTCTAATACAGTTCTTCATGTCTTAACAGGTTAATTCGTCCAAAGCATGTCTTTTAGCTCAGACAACATTTAGATAGTACATGTTCATCAATAACATCATCCTATGTCTATCAACAATGTTATATACGATCTCCTTTAGCTTGGGTTAGTATATACACTCTAATAATGTCATCAGTTCTTTTCATCAACACTTGTGGGGCGGGCTGTTGTCTGTTCGTTCTTCCCAGTCTCCCAATGCTCAAGTTTCTTCGTAACAGTGATCAGTTTGCCAAATATTGGGAGACTCCAAACTAAGGGACCTAGCAGTCTTACCTTTCCCCTAGTGACCTCCCATCCCATTATTCGGGTACCTCAGGAATATTTTAGTGGAAAGAGAACTAGTCCTACTTGATATAATCTCTGAGGAACGTGAGAGCACACCCAGCACTTTTTGTTCGGCAACCTAACCCACCCAAGAATGATAATCATTCTCAAAGATGCCTGCTCAAGTCCGAATATTACTTTACATATTAAAGATGTTACATTAAAGCAGGAAAGTATAAAAACACTGAATACATTACATCTTCCTTATAGGGTTCACCCAGATTCAATGAATGCAGCCATGCTCTCTCGTTTCCAGCATCAAAAAGATAGAACAAAAGCCAGCATGCTTGTATATACTTGTACAGATAACAGTGAGGTCTTCAATAAACAATCTAATACATTTTACTAATAAATGAATGTGGATTGGAACCTTAATAAATATGAAATATATATATAAGTGAATGTGTAAGTGCGAGTGTATGCGTGCATTATTTATCGTGCGATTGCATCATGAAATGCAATCGCACGGTAAAACAATATTAATCAATATACTTTCTTTCATCCAATTATACGACTTCGACACTATCTATCTATTTGATATCTATCTATCTATCTATCTATCTATCTATCTATCTATCTATCTATCTATCCATCTATCTATTTCATATCTATCAATCTATCTATGTATCTATTTCATATCTATCTATCTATCTATCTATCTATCTATCATCATCATCACCATTTATTTATATAGTGCCACTGATTCCGCAGTGCTGTACAGAGAACTCATTCACATCAGTCCCTGCCCCATTGGAGCTTACAGTCTAAATTCCCTAACACACACACACACACACACACACACACACACACACACACACACACACACACACACACACACACACACACACACACACACAGAGGCAGAGAGACACAGACACAGACTATGGTTAATCTTGATAGCAGCCAATTAACCTACTAGAATGCTTTTGGAGTGTGGGAGGAAACCGGAGCACCCATAGGAAACCCACACAAACACGGGGAGAACATACAAACTCCACACAGATGAGGCCATGGTCGGGAATTGAACTCATGACCCCAGTGCTGTGAGGCAGAAGTGCTAACCTAAACTAAATGTGACCTCTTTGTGAACAGACGCTTGTGTTTATACTGCAGTCTGTTGTGTGTATCTACATGCGGCAAGTAACGTTTAGGCAGAGCGTACTTATACCCAGATTCAAATACATATGTATCTTGAGATCTGCTTGGATTTTTATACAGGCAGAACTATGTACAAATTCCTTGCTCTTTGTTACAATGCAAGTTGCGTCTGAACATGAAACAGTCTCCAGATCTCTTTACCCAATCTGAGCTGCACCCTTTTGCTTTTAATAACTCATGGGCAAGGGGGGCAGACAATCCTTCCCGCTACTATAGTTAAAGCTAAATGCCCAAGTTAAATCTTGTGGACAGGTTGGGCGGTCAGCCTGGATTGGTTATTCCACCCCCAGACCTGTTTAAAAATAAGAAACTTTAAGGAAGAGCTCTTTGAAGACCTAATTGAGCTAATACATGTCAATTCCTATTAGAGCCTGGTTGTCTCTGTACAGCGGCATTTTTCTTCGATCAACAGCCAACACTTTAATCCCCCCCCCACCAGCAGTTCTGTGCTCAACCCTATGTTCTCCAGAATCAGCGCTGTGCCAGATATCCAGAAGCTATCCAGTTGTCCTGCCCCCCAGTAAGCATTCAGGAAGGATTCATAAATAACAACCAGCAATTTGGTGCTGCAGCAGCTAGGTAGTACCCAAGAAATGTGAGCTGTTCCAGGTGCCTGTAAAGGAGCCGGGTGCTGGCAACAGTTGGCCTCCTACAAGTGTGGGCACGCAACGTTGTTATGCGGTTGACATTCTTAGTTGGTGAGTGACTGGCTTGACCAAGTGTCATCTGTAGGAGTAATCATCGATCACTAGTTGTTGAAACCAGTGGAACCCAAAAGAGACCTTGGTGGAGAAGGTGGTGTATCTATCTATCTATCTATCCATCTATCTATCTATCTATCTATCTATCTATCTATCTATCTATCTATCTATCTATCTATCTATCTGTCTGTCTGTCTCTCTGTCTATCTATCTATCTATCTATCTATCTATCTATCTATCTATCTATCTATCTATCACAATATTCATCTTTAGAACACTGCACACAATTTCTTAAATACATACCCACAAATGGATGTGCTCAGCGAATTAAAAATTGAAATGTCATTAATAAATTGATTTGGATGTGCATGAATTAACATAGAATAACATTCAGTAGTGTAAGTTGAGCAACCAGAACTGATATAATTATTGACCACAGGACATAGTATGGTTCCCAGTGAAATACAAATCTAATCCTTCATACAACCAGACAGTTTATCTTACCCTTCAGGGTCATGTTGATGTACAATCGAGAAATAAGGACACAATATCCCCTTGAGCCTAGACTGCCTTTTGCATGCAATGCATCATCTGCTTTCAGTAATTTGATTAGAATGTTATCTTGGAAGACATAGGACTGACATGATATTTATGACCAAAGGGAATAGATTAGGACATGTGACAACAAAGGTCAGAACCCCTGACGTACGTCCAGAGTCAACAGGCGGACGCAGCTATGGGACATCATTACCGATGTTCCAGCAGCGGGAGAATCTATTTCATTTATTACAAGCTCCATAAGTGTGTGACATGTGCTAATGAGACTCTGATGTCTCTAGGACAAGTTTATCTGCCTCGTTTTTTTGCTTGAAGCTTCATATAGTCAACCTTTAATGCAATGGCAAAGGGACCTGCTACTGCTCAAGAGTTATAAAATATCATTCTGCTTTGCTAGTGAATAACGGGACACAGCATTTGAAACCAATTAAGATTTTTTACTGCATGTGGAAGCCACATTGGTCTTCTGAGATATCGAGTAGCCTTTGCAAGGGCACATAAGCCTATGTTTAATTATGTTATGTGCATAGAGGGTGTATAGGATTCATGTACTTATGGCGGCTTTACTTGAATATTGATATCAATGAATTTTATATGTATCACACATTGGGCTGGATTTACTAAAGGGTTGTTTTTAGTTGTTGTTAGCGCTCCAAATCACTGCGTATGCTGAAATGTCAAACCGCTTCCGATGTGAGTCAGTTTCAAAACACCTAAGCTGCCAGTCAGGGCTGCCACCAGAAATTGCGGGGCCCAGTACAAATGTAACAGGCAGGGCCCCCTCCTTCCTTCTCTTATCCCACCCTCATTTCAAATTATTATCTGCCCAACATTTGCATCCCCAGATTCTCTACTGTCACCCCCCATCCCCGGTTCCATCTAATCCCTGCAGTAGTTTACTTACCTCTCTGCGTCTTCTTGCTGTCTCCTTTCAGCTCCCTCCTATTGACAGCATTGTGACGTTATTAATTACATGACAGCAGCGATCCTGCACGGAGTCTATTTGCTTTGTCACAGCCCTCTGTCCAGGAGCCGGGCACCTGGGGGGCTGGGACTGGAGCAAATGGTGGCAGCTGTGGGGCCCCGACATCTTGGGAGTGAAGAGAGACATGTTGCCTACAAGGGGGCCCGCTACCGTCCCCTTAATTACACGCAGTGGTCTCTCCCCACACCACCTCTCACATCTCAGGAGCAGCTGCTGCCTAGAAATTGCACCCACTACCTCCCTTAATTCACTGCGGATGCCTCCTCCTCGAATAAATTTGTTTCGACCCAGGGCTGGCGGACCCCACTCTGCTGCTGGGCCCCATACTGCAGTACTCCCTGTACCCCCCTGATGGCAGCCCTGCTGCCAGTGGTTTAGTCCAAACCACTAGAAGAAAAGTTGTTTTTCTTAGACTTGCTTTTCATGAGCTAGATAGCTCAAACCACATGCTGTTTGAGCTATATTGCCTTTCAGAACATAATAAGAGGCATTGGGGTTATGAAGGAGCTCCTTTATATCCGCTGATGATTCAGTAGTGGTGGGCGGAGCTTGAGCCCGCATAATGGCCACTAGCATTCCACTGCTGTTTACATGCGCCGAACTTATGCGCAGATTAAGATATGAACTGGCTGAAAGCCAGAGCATTTCAGCCAAAGAAATTTTCTCTCATATGTGGCTCCACAGTAAGTTAGGTTCAAACAAAGGAAAAACATGTGCTCACAGGACAGGAAGATAAACACAGAGCAGTAAATCATCATTGCAGGCACTGTCGAGTTGTGGGAGGTGTGGCAGAGGTCAACAATTTCCACTTGAAACAATGCATTCTGGGTAAAGGTTTATAAGCCACTGAAGCAGAAAAATCACTTTCTTTTGACCACCCCGCATACACAGCGGGAAGTTGGGACGTCTCCTCCACCTGGAGCCTACAGGACACACACTCCCCAGTAAGCTTATACCCTATCCGTCTGTATTTCTACCTACATCTTCTATGTCCATCTAGTTCTATTAACTTTCCTTGCTTGCATGTATTTCTATTAACTTTCTTCTGAATCTTTATCTGTTTATTTACCTTGTATACATTCTGCCTGTAACTTATAATATACAATATACTTTGCTTGCACATATATGTAAAGTTTATATCTATTTCTATTAACTTTCCAGGATCCTACAACAGGGGTATATTTACTAAACTGCGGGTTTGAAAAAGTGGAGATGTTACCTATAGCAACCAATCAGATTCTAGCTGTGATTTTGTAGAATGTACTAAATAAATGATAGCTAGAATCTGATCGGCTGCTATAGGCAACATCTCCACTTTTTCAAACCCACAGTTTAGTAAATATACCCCATTAACTTAAACATTATGGGGTAATCATATTTAATTGATTAAGGGGGCACAATTAGTTTAGAATTAACTTATGGGTGCACATTTTATTTTGCAAAATTATAATAATATACTATAATGAACTCTGTTTTTCAGGTTGCTTTCTAGTGGTTTACCTTCGGTAAATCCAGATATAAAATCCTCCTAAATCACATGGTTTGACCAAACCGCCCTTTAGAAAATTGAGCTTATTGTCTTTGAATTTTCAAATTTAGGAGATATTTAAATTTGGCTGACAAAAGGGATTAAATTACATTCATTTGTATGCCGCACCTTTTCACCTTTTTCCTAAGTGTCTAGAACCCTTTACCTAATTGCTCCTGTGTTCTTACTACATGTTATGTCCCTTCTAGGCTTGGGCGGCATCCAAACACCCTTTTCTCATATTTACCTAAGAGTCATAGACCCATAGATGTATCATTATTTAATAGGAATAATGCATAGCTTTTCATGCTGTGAATTTCACACCTGCTGATATTGGCGCATGTTGCGGAATTGGGAAAAGAAGGGCTGAATATCCGTTTAGAACCGTAACCAAGACTCTTTATGAAAAATGACCTATACAACCTGACTTTCAATGGTCCTTTGAGCAGTTTTTTAAACTGGTGCCAACTTGCCAACCCTGCTTAGCCCCCCCCTGACAATTACCCCAGGGTGGTGGTCATGAATGGGGAGCACATATGAGCTTACCATCTGGAAGACAGAACATTTATAAATTGCAGAGACTGTTAGACACGCTCTGCAAGAGAGAATATTTAACTAATTCATCATGCCAGGCAGGGTATATAAATCTAATAAATGAGTCTTTGGGTCTATTACATGCATTCAAAGTAAAAGAAAAAAAAAGTCTACAAAAAGCAGACACGTCCATTTGTCCTTTCAAGTCCAGAGTTGGTGTATAAATAACTTTTTATTAAAAGCATCAAAATGAAAAACTAATACAAGTAAACGAAAAACAAAAGTGAATTTTCACATCCTTCGCAGAGGTATTGAAACAGTTTATGGCAACAAAAGGAACAATATGCAGCAAAGGAGTGACCATTATAATGCTTATTTTTTTGGTTTAATACAGGAAAAAAAAGGGGGGGGAGGGGAGAAAGGGGTGAACGGGGAACCTCTCGGACAGAGCAAAGAGTAAAGGGGAGTGTGGAAGGGAGTAGAGCAATTAAAATCGAGGGGGGAGGGAGCATTACTCAACTAGGTCTAAGGACTCCAGATTTTGTAGATTGAGATAGATGAGTTCCTTAAAATGCTTCTCCATAGTTCTATATCAGAGGTGTGCCAAATCTTTATCTAGAGCTTCGTGGGGTAGTGCTTTTTCTATGAACCATTTTTATGTCCTTTAACTGTTTCACGGTCACCGGGAATAACTCTTTAACCTTTTAATCTGCTCGAATTTGATATTTTTTTGTTTTCCAGGACATGTAAGGGGGGTCTTCTGGTACTATGGCCATTGCCTAAGAAAAAACAGACAACAATCACAAAAAATACACTTTTTGTTGCATTGTCACTCAAAGGTACTTAGAGTAATCCCAGATATTTAACCTTAAATGTATCCAACCACTTCTCCTGTGCAAAGGGATACCAAATATGGGTGCTTGTAATGAGTCTTGGTGAGTTTTAGTACATAAATAAGGCTTTTTATAAATGATTTTCTTCCCACTTTTGTTTTAACAAAAAAAATAAATTTCCACCAGAGTCTTGAATAAGTCTCTCTTATTTTTATTACAAATTTATTCCACGCAAACTGAGTCTATTAGTAACCACAATAGATGTCAGCATGGATCGAATACAAATGTCGTGCATGGCATAATTATTTCATCTGTTCAGTGTCAGATCCCAGGACTGCCTATCAGGAGGGTGCCCCAGGTAACCTCGCATTCTGCGCTGTTCAAACAGCGTTCAGCATTGACGGCTGTTTGCATAGACCATGGGACTAAGAACAGAACAGAAAGGTTCTAGGCCCTGCCATCCACTGACAGCCTCGGTCAGGAGATGGAGAGTCGTGCATGACTGCGATCATCTCAATTAAGACATTTTTTAATGCCAACATCATAAAAGAGGGAGTTTATAATTCGTCAGCTCTCACGAGCAGGGTCCCCTCGCCTCTATCTCTCCTCTTGTCTTTTTGTCTGCTCCAAACCCCTCCACCCGTGTGTCCTTGTATCATGCGTCTTGTAGGTTCTGGACAACACTAGTTTGTTATATACATTACCTATTATGCCTTACATACAGTATTATGCATAATTACATGCTAATCTTGCATTAATGCTTCTTGAATTTCCTCTATTTTTTGCCTTTGCTTGTCTTACAATTTGTCTGTTTTTCTCTAGGTCTTTCTATTATGCTGCATTTTCTCACTGTACAGCGTTGCAAAATTTAGTGGCACAATATAAATATATGTTAATAGTAAGAATAATAACAATAATAATAATAATAATAATTATTATTATAAATATATTAAGGGGGGTATTCAATTGTCGGCGGGATTGCCGAAAATCCCGCGGTCCGTGCACGATTACTGATATTACGGTAATCGTGCGCGGAAAAACATGTAATACGGTAATTTACTCGCTGGATTTCAGCTCACAGCTCCCTGAGCCGCGATCTGAAATCCAGCTACAAATTACCGTATTCCATGTATTAGTTTTTCCGCGAGATCCCACGGACAATTGAATATGCCCCTAGGAGTTGAATGCTGCAGCGTGTATTGTTGAGCCCATCTCTGACTGTAATTTGTTTTTTCGTTATGCCAACATGAGAAGTGAACATTTAAAAGAACATAAGCTAGTAGAAATGGCCGTCCGAGCTTCAAGAAATGAAACTTGGAAATAGTCATAGACGACATAGTTTTTAAATATTTTTTTCTGACAATTTGTAGATGCTGCTCTTGAAGCCATTTTTGCAACGTACCCAGATCAGTTTGTCTATTGCCTTCACTCCCACTACTTTTTCTGATTCGGGTGCTGAACTAAACTGCATAACTTCTCTTTCAGCTTAATTATAATGTGTCTAACAATTACAGAACAAACGTCCTAGCGCTGAACCGTGATCTCCACAGGTTCTCCTCATCCCTGAAGACTCAACTCTTTAATATAGCTCTCTTATCTATCTTTTCACCAATATATTACCCAATCAGCTTTTTTAGTGCTTAGTTCTAATTAGTCTACTAACATAAAAACGTGTAAGGGAGGGAATCGGTAATTATCAGGAATAGAAAGAAGTAATGCTTGACAGATAAAGCCATGCGGGCTGCAAGCCAAGAGACTAGACAGGAATGGCTAGTACCATTCCTTATGAAGAAATGATGATCATTAAATAAGTAGAACATTCTAATAGTGATAATAATGAATACAGTCATACCGGTTTTAATGAGGATTTTGATTTAGGGGACACACAGACTTTTACTTTGATATGATGTTGTTATTTTATCTTTCATAGCAAGATATTTACTTACAGTGGATGTTCCATTATGCTTAATGGCTCAATCTCACTAAGTTTTACCGATTGGTCTATGACCATGACTTGATGACCACTTAGAGGATTCATTCCTATGGTCACCGTGCCTTCTTCATTCACACAAATGCTTTAGTAAGTCAATGACACTAAGGTCACTTGCTCTTTGCAAGCAGCAAACCGTATGGTCAGCAGGTCCCTTGTAAAGCAGATAATAAATCTTAGTGTACACGAGACCTAAGAGGGAGGAGAGACTGCTGATGAAATATTAATATCACTTATTTATAGGGTACAGCAAAGTTCTGCAGCGACGTATATGTCGGTAGTACCAAAGAGTAGACATAGGTCACATAAACAAACAGAATTTCACAAAACAAAAGTACATAGCACAAGTAGAATTAAAAGTAACATAAATAATTTTACGAAGGGTGATTCCTGGACAATAACAAGGATGGTGAGAGTAGCTGAAGGTGACAAGGTTGGGGTAGGAAGCAAGTGGGGAAGAGAGGGCAGGGAGGCAACAAGAGGAAATAGGTCCCTGCGCTAGAGAGCTTACAATCTAAAGGAGATGGATTGAAGTGGAAGAAAGAGGGGGTGACATTTAGAGGGGAAGAGCGAGGGGGACGGTCGGCAGGGGTTAGGTAGCGGTCTGGTAGGCTATAGTGAACAGGTGAGTTTTGAGGGAGTAGTTGAAGCATAGCAGGCTGGGGGATAGTCAGATAGAGTGCCATAATGCAGAACACAATAAGTAATCAGATGTCCATGGTCTTGGAATTCTCTTAGTGGAAGCTGATTCATTTTCTTTCTCGTTTAAACATAATTATTTTCCTGAAAAGTCCACATTTCCCACTGTCTTTGCTACTTACCCTCTTCTCTTTAAAACCGGATCAACGAGAGTTGTTGAGTTGCCAGAACTGCAGAATTAAGAAACTATAGATATGGAGACAAGGGAATACATAGACCGAAATGTCCAAACAGTTCTAGAGATACATCATAGTTAAAATATATTTTTAAAGATCACTGATGTGTAGGAAGTGGCCTGTTAGACTTCACTAATCTCCAATCAAGATTAGGTGCAATATTGGATGTTCTCTAGAATGGGTTTAATGTAAAAACCACTCCGAGATCCTAGAACTTTTAGTTCTGCCCATTCATGGTCTCTTATACTTTTACACAGATCATCCTCTTACCCAACTCGTTATATTTTATGGTACTTATAATTCTCCTATTATGTTGTACTCTCTATGGGGTCTATTTACCAAGCATTTTTCCTGTGGTAAACCCCCGAAAACAACAGTTTTCGGGGGTTTACCGTGAAATCACTATGTACCATTGAAGCATCGCAGCAGATATCTCAGATATCTGCTGCTTTGCATTTCCTATCGGTTTTCTGAGCACTCCCCATAACAGTGTATGGGAAGTGCTCAGAACCGCTATGTATGAGAGTTCAACTAGAGAAACTTTTCTCTTTTTTTACATGTTAATGTGCGCCATCTGAAGCTGGCGCCACCTGAAGCTGGTGCACATTAACATATCTGAAAACTTTCGCGCTGTCCAGCTCTGCTCTGAAGAGACAGCGCATGTGTGGAGGGATCATGTGATCCCTCCCTGTCAATCATCCTGCAGTTTGCCGGCCAGGATGTTACTGCGCATGCACCAACTATTCGGTCGGTGCATACGCACTAACAAAAAAAAAAAAAAGAGAAGATCACTGCAGCCTTGAAAAATGAGAAAAGACTGCGATGATCAGGTGAGTCACTTCTCAGGGACAGCAGGTTATCGGCACTGCTGTCCCTGAGAAGTTTTTTAATACATAGCCGTTACTTTTCAATCCTTATCAAGGAGATAAGGATTGAAAAGTATCAAGTAAAAAAAAACGAAGGGTCATAAATAGACCCCTATATGCAGCGTAAGTAAGGGTTAAATCCACCTTTCAGGGCTTGTTTTGCGCTTAAGATGGGAATATAGACTTAAAAGGCCTGATGCAGAGTGAGTACTATGCCAGTCTGCGTAGCGTATCTTGTGTGAATGTTGCTCCTACCTGGAAAGTTGGTGCAGATTTACGTGATTCTGCCACTTGCTCCAGCCTACACCTGGAGAGGCGGGATGGGGTCGTTCTAAAGTAGGCTGAGTAGAGTAAGGACGTGTTATTGTGGATGAATGCAGACTGTTTTAAAGATGTATAAATATATTGGGTCTGATTCATTAAGGAAAGTAAGTCAAAAAAAGGAGTACATTTTTTTTCTGGATAAACGATGTTACAATACAAGGGGTGCAAATTAGTTTATTATTTTGCACATAAGTTAAATACTGTCTGCTTTGTCATCTAGCACACAAATACTTGATAGCTTTAATTTTACACTGAAATATAAAGTTGGTCTAGGACATCCCGTATCCCAACTATAAATCTGTCCACACATTTTAAATTTTCCTCCTTCTCCAATACAACATGGTTTTGCACTAGTGCAAAGTTAGTTTTTTGCTTTACTTTCCTTAATGAATCAGGGCCATTATATTTTGTGTTTGTTTTTAAGCATTCTTTTTTGTACAGAAGACACCCTCTAACAGTGTAACAGTAACTAACATTGTATCTAACAGTGTCTGTTATGGAAGATTCCCGCATGACACATACAGTTTTCTGTATACACATTTGTTTGTTTGATAAAAGTCCACCGAGCTAGTTTTTCCTTTTGACAGAAAAGTCACGCTTTACACATCCTATATATATAAACTAGCATCAACCTAGCAGACGTCATCTTTTACAGGTACCAATATACAGTGCATCAAATGACCTGGACCCAGAACAGATCTCAAAGCCTGCAGAATATAGTACCACCCCGCTACACAATCCTTATAGATACCCAGTGAGATGAAACATGATGATTGGCCACCTAGGTCACATGACCCCATACCGCTCTCCCAGAGAAGTCAAAGGACAGAATCTGAATCCTTACTGCGATCTAAGGTTTTATGGCGGTCTAACATAGAGTTTAGTTGTAGGTGTTATAGCGAGTGCACAGACAGTAATAAGAAAGCACTGAAACTGTGAACACTTCACACTTTTGCCCGGCTTCTGACACCTGTCTTGGGAGCATATTTATATATTAATAGCAAACATACGATCTTTATGAGTGACTTATTTCTATGATGCCGTTGTCTGAGCAGGGCACACCTTATAACAAATTAAAGGTCTGTGTGTATAGATTTGCATTAAAATATTGACAATGTAATCTGATGCATCGTTTCGAAGTTATTTCGCAAAACGTTACCATTTATAACAATGCATTCCTGTGGAAAATATGATAGTTGGCAATAAACCTTTGCACTTGTTGGTTACTCTGGAAACTGTGACAGTTAGTGAACTCTCCCTGTGCACCTGCTAGGTGACCTGGAACATGGGATCTGCTGGGTGGTCTGGAAACTGTGACAGTTATTTGCAGCAACATATATCAGCGCGACTTGCAGGTACTCTGACAGAAATGTAACTTTGATGGAAGAAATTATACATATATTTTAGTGCATAAAGAAATTCTTTAGTTCCTTTAATATAGAGATTAATAATATAGTTATTTATTCATTATACTCCGTTGTTAAAATTTCTACATGCAATGTAGTGTATAAAAAAGTTATTGAATTCTGCTAATAAAGTAATTTAGCTATTACATGTCAGTTTAATTTACCGTCGGGTTTCTCTAGTTTTTTTTATTTTCACCAAGCTGTAACTTAATGTAACTCACACATGTAACTGTAATGTAATGTAATTTTTATATTTTGGCCCTTGGATCACTTATTAGTATTGCTGCACCTTTTGTTTGTAGTTATATTAATTGTATTATTTTATACATGTTTATAAGTTTGCACAAATTTTTTTGTACACAGTTGCCATTTTTTCTCCTCTCTACTCCATATTACTGTTATTCTCACTAAGGGGCGTATTCAATTGTTAGCGATAACGCTAACAAACGAGCGCTCGAAAAATCTTAGCGTTAATACGGTAATTACTCGCGGAATTTCAGCTCGCTGCTCCCTGAAATTCCGCGAGTAAACTACTGTATTAACGCTTTTCGCGTGCAATATTACCGTATAAACGGTAATATTTTTCGAGCGCTCGTTTTTCAGCGTTAACGCTCACAATTGAATACGCCCCTAAGAGTCCTACTGTCAATATTATTGTGGTATGATAATCATCTCACAATACAATAACATGGGGCCGTGGTCCAGTGGTAAGGGCTATGTGTTGCATAATTCTGGGTGTGGCTAGAGTGAGAAAGAAGGACAAATATTACAGCCGTGAAGAATGCAGTAGATATAAACCCCAAGAGTGGCGACAGAGTGTAGGATGACATGAAACGTGAAAGGGGTAAATTTGTCAAACTTCGGGTTTGAAAAAGTGGAGATGTTGCCTATAGCAACCAATCAGATTCTAGCTGTCATTTTATAGAATACACTAAAAGAATGATAACGGAGAGATCACTGTCACCCGACTATTGCAATAGTCCTCCCTTTCATTACAACATTCAATAGGGACCACAAGAAGATTGAGCAAATTATTAGGAAACACTGGCATATTTTATTGGGTGACAGTGACCTTAATGAAATTCTTGCCCCAAGGCCCAACTTTGTCTACAAAACAGCATCAAACTTGAAGAACAGTTTGGTCTGAAGCACTATCTCTCCGGACAAAAAGAAAAATAAGGGAACTACATGGCTTAACGACAAAGCATCAGGGTTCTATTATTGCAATAGATGTCTAGCTTGTAAAACTAGTGCAACTAGCAATACAAAACCCACCACCAGTTTTAAATCAAACATCACTGGAGAGATCATCATCATCATCATCATCATCATCATCACCATTTATTTATATAGCGCCACTAATTCCGCAGCGCTGTACAGAGAACTCACTCACATCAGTCCCTGCCCCATTGGAGCCTACAGTCTAAATTCCCCAACATACACACACACACACACACACACACACACACACACACACACACACACACACACAGAGGCAGACAGACACAGACACAGACTATGGTTAATTTTGATAGCAGCCAATTAACCTACTAGAATGCTTTTGGAGTGTGGGAGGAAACCGGAGCACCCAGAGGAAACCCACACAAACACGGGGAGAACATACAAACTCCACACAGATGAGGTCATGGTCGGGAATTGAACTCATGACCCCAGTGCTGTGAGGCAGAAGTGCTAATCTAAACTAAATGTGACCTCTTTGTGAACAGACGCTTGTGTTTATACTGCAGTCTGTTGTGTGTATCTACATGCGGCAAGTAACGTTTAGGCAGAGCATACACACACACACACACACACACACACACAGACTAGGGTCAATTTGTTAGCAACCAATTAACCTACCAGTATGTTTTTGGAGAGTAGGAGGACACCGGAGCACCCGGAGGAAACCCACGCAAACACGTGGAGAACATACAAACTCCTCACAGATAAGGCCAAGGACGGGAATAGAACTCATGACCCCAGCGCTGTGAGGCAGAAGTGCTAACCACTATATTCAAAGTCCAAGACAAAATTACTTGTGACACAGTTGGTGTCATGGACCTTCTCCAATGCCCGTGTGGCTACCAATATGTGGGTAGAACCATTAGAAAACTTCCCACTAGAATTTCTGAACATCTGAGAAACATCAAGAACCAAATCACAACTCATAGTGTTCCTGTACCGTTTCTTACACATCATTAAAACGACCCCTCTCAACTGCAATTTCTAGGGATTTGCAAGGTAGATAAACAACGGAGGGGGGAGACTACATCAAACACATATCACAAATTGAGACAAAATGGATTTACAACCTAAAAACTTTATCACCCCATGGCCTCAATATCCAATTTGACATAAATTGTTTCATTTAAGTGATCATTTTGTTTATTATCAGCATTTCGTACAATTTCTGTATTTCCTAATATCAATATTAGGCATATTTTTTGACCAATTATTAAAATGATGGACTGTTATCTCGATTGAGCAATGTAACAACTTGTTTCCCTCTCTATATTACACATAATCAATTGCTTGCCTCCAAATCATTTGGTCACCAACACTCTGCCAGTGCTAACACTGTAAGATTTATGGCTAATATGAATGCCTGTATCTAAGTCTGTCCGCTGCAACCATGAAGTCAATGAATTCCTTAATTTATTTAAAGGTTACTATAAGTAGCCCGGAATCTACCAAAGATTTGTACTTATTCAATCTATTTTGTGACTGTAAATTAACATACAATAGTTACATCTATGGGACTGTTCACAGGACCAAAATTATGTTATTTATCATTACTAATAATATAGCAAAAGAAATGCATTTAATTTATGCTAGTTGATTATGAGGAAATTAATTAACTCCCCATATGAGAATATAGAGATATTGAGGACTGCCCATCATGATCCCCCTGGGTGCCAATCTATTGGATGAACCAATCAGGGGAGACAGAGGACACTGGCCAACCCTTTATAACCGAAGACTGAGATTAATTAATTTAATCCTTATCAGCCATTCCCTGATGAAGCCCATACGGGCGAAACGTGTAGGTACGGAACTGATTACAGACTTTGCGGCACATTTATCAATCATCGGCAAAAATGAAAAATAGTTATCAATCCTTATCGCATGGATAAGGATTGAACTATTTCTCAAATTTATCAAAAACGGATCACAGAAACAGCAGTTTCGAAAAACTGCTGTTTCTGTGATAAAAAAAATCATACTTACCCCACCTCTTCGGAAGCGCTGTCTCCGGATCTCCTCCAGGTGTTCTTCGCTCCTCTTCATCCTTCAATTGCGCGTTGTTGCAGAGAGCGAGCGGTGAGTGACAGCGAGGGATCATGTGATCCCTCCACATGACTTTTTTTCATGTAGCACACAAATATCAACTTTAAATTTCAGTGTACAAATAAGCTATCAAGTATTTGTGTGCTACATGAAAAAACAGTCAGTATTTAACTTATGTGCAAAACAGAATACTAATTTGCACCCCTTGCATTGTAACATGGTTTTGTCCAGGAGATTAAAATAAGAAGTTTCTTAAGTTAAGATCCTTAATGATTCAGGCACTTGATTCTTAAATATAGACTCGATTTCAAACATCATATATGAAAGACAAAAGCACATCGAGCATATAGTGCATTATCTCTAAAATCTCTTTTAATGCTTCATAAAATGCTTCATAAAAGTTCCTATCATGTCCCCATAGTCATATTCGTTGCTCATGCAGATACTCCATACAACAGGTCAAATCAAGACATTATATTTGAACACATTCATAGATCAGAGGGCCAAGAATCAAATACAATGTAGGATCTAAGGCCTGTCTATGAGGCCCATGGTGATATTGCTGGACACACGGGCTGTTATTGACAGCCGCGGTCAGGAGATGGAGGGTCATGTGAAACACAATGCCCGTCTCTAGGATACTTTATAAATGCCAGTCTGTGGTGTGGCACTGCCAGATGTGACGTTCAAAAATAATCAGCTACTTTGTAGAGGTTATGAAGTGGAAGATCTGCAACAAGATGGGTTTAAGAAAGAAAATAAATTAAATTTGAAGTTAATTGAAGGTGTCGGTCAGAAATGCCAGTAAGCCGAACATGGAAACATTGTTTTTATTTTTATCCACTGTTCTCATTTCCATCTCAGCCCACAATCCTGCCAAGTAAACAGGCTCCGCTCGTCTGCATTGGGTTAGTTAGTAACGAAGTTAGTAAGGCTGCAAGAATGAGTGACCAATCTTCATGAAAGAGAGGTCTTGATATATTGACCTCTTAATCTGTAAGTGACAGAGTTATTGCCGCAACCCTGCATTTATTTACATTACATTTCATCTACCACTTCACACAGAAATTTACTATCCTGCTCTGTGTTAAGTATCCAACATGATTATGTGTCGGCAGCAAATATGGACCCATTAGTTGGCCATTAAAAGTAGAAATAAGTGGACACGACCTCTGAAAGCTTTAACATGACATTTTATTGCAAAGTTACTATTTATTTTCTGATTTGAACAGATTGAAAATATAAAACAGTGAAGATGGCAAGTGCTAAAGTTTGGGCACCCTGTGAATCAGAAGTTAGTAGCACCTTCTTGGGCATAAAATACAACCAAACGTTTCTTGCAGCCAAGGAGTCTTTCTATTCTTACTTCCTGAATTTTCTCACACGTTTCCTTGCAAAACACTTTTGTAGCTTAACTATAATGCTAGGCCTTCTTGTATGTACTGCTGTTTGAGATTTCCTGACTGATTTTCAACAATGTTTAAGTCTGGGCCTTTCCAAAAACGTAGGGCTAGATTTACTAAGCTGCGGGTTTGAAAAAGTGGGGATGTTGCCTATAGCAACCAGCCAGATTCTAGCTGTCATTTTGTAGAAAGTACTAAATAAATGAAAGCTAGGATCTGATTGGTTGCTATAGGCAACATCCCCACTTTTTCAAACCCGCAGCTTAGTAAATCTAGCCCTTAGTCTTTCTTTCCTGGGGTTGATTTTGAGGTATGCTTTCCATCGTTGTCTTGCTGATACATCCAACCTCTATCTAGCTCATACTTGCCAACTTTATAATTTGTTCCCCGAGAGACTGGGGGGGGGGGCATTTGGCGACAGAGTCTTGGGAATTGCGTCATTTGGCCCAGCCCCCTAAATTTACATAACATTTTCTGGCCTCTAACAGCGGAGGGGAGGGGCCAAGACGATGCAGGAAACACGTACTAAGCACCGCTCCCGCCACTAAACTAATGAAGGCCCAGGAACCGGGAGGTTGCCCTGCTCTCCCGGGAGTCCGAGTGGACTCCAAGATATTCGGAAGTCTCCCAGATATTCCGGGGGAGTAGGCAACTAGGATCTAGCTTCAGTTTCTTCACTAAATTCTTAGCTTCTACAATTTGTTGATATTGAGTTGAAACGGTTCACTGGTTTTGCTCAAAATTTGTCTTTTGTGGTTGTGACCAAAAAGTTAAAATTTTGTTTTATCGTATACCTCAGATGTTAAGGTTGTAGAAACTGTTTCCTTCTGAACACTCTTCCAAGTAGATCTCTTTTGTGTAATTAACGCTGTACTGCGATGAGCCGATACTTGAGTGTCACCTGAACCTTTCCGCAGGTCCTCTGCAGTCATATGTGGGCTCTGCTGTGACTATCTGTCTGGTGTATGAGCTGCTCTATCAGAGATATTTTCTGTGTCTTCCAGATATTGCCTTAACTTCAACCGTGCCCGTTAACTTCCATATCTTCATTTTGTTTCTGACGGTGAAGATTCCAGGCTGTAAATGTTTATATATCTATTTATAACTTTCCTCTGATTCTAAACAGTAAATTATCTTTATTGTCAAGTCCTGGTCTGCTTAGAGGTGCCCATGGATGTTGAGAGGAACACAACATCTGGAGAGGTTAGAAAAGTCAAAGTATTTGCTCAACTCTGGAATCGTCTTCACCTGGCTTCATTTACAGCCTAACGAGTCAATCAAGTTTATGCCTTAAAAAAATATATGAATGAATTAACTTTTGCACGTGTCACATTCACTCTTTTATTGTTTTAAAAAAAAATGCTGAAATTCAGCAAATAAATAGGAATTGTGCAATAAAATGGGCAGAAATATATCATTTGTAAGATTGTACCTTATGTCAACTTTTTTCATTTAGAGAGTCAATGAAGCATGCAATGTAATCAGGGGTGCCAAAACATTTGCACAAAACTGTAAGTAGCACTTTTGCCATACTCGGCATTAAAATTTGGGAACCTTTTTAGTAATGCTTCCTCTGCCTACCCTTATCCTTCCAGCTGTGGTGGCTATTTGTTTCTTCTGGTTGTTATTTCGTCTTATCCCTCCAGCTAATTAGCTACTTCCCTATTGGACCCAAATGCAGCTCATTCCCAAATATCCCAGATGCCTTCAGCACTATGTCAACCCTTGTCAAGTTTCACTCTCTCCTGCTGCTGCCACTGGCCTTTGCCTTTTCATTATATTCCTGGTCCATATTTGAGAACTGTTCTTACGTTCTCGTTACATCCCTAACGGATGTATTCCTATTTATGTTTTCTCTCTGTATAACTGCTCTTGTGTCTCCCTGTGTATTCCTTCCCACATTTGTTAGTGTCAGTTGTTCCTGATGATTCTGATACCTGACCTATGACTGAAAGCTCTTTGACTTGTGGCGATTACATAGCTATACCTTCTGATTCGCCAAGGGCCAAATGCGAGTGACTTATTCTGCTTGTGAAGTTTTTTTTCGGGGCAGGAGCTCTACTTTATTACCCTAATCACGATAGCAGTCCAAGATGGCACTGCAGATGCCGACAAAATTAATAATGTCCCCTAAAAGCCCTGCCTAATATCACATTTTGGACCACCCCCTTAATTGATTACAGCTATTTCCTTTGACTCCTAATATACTGCTTTTGAGATCTCATTTATGTTTTAATCAGGTCTGGGGATATGGGGACTGTCATTATTTCACGTGTCCCATTTGTGTCACAATTTAACGATTCCCGATTGCAGTGGTTCCTGGCGTGGCTCCCCGATGTGATGGGGGAAGTCAAAATAAATAATTTTTTCGGGTGGAATCGTTATTTAGGCAGTTACCTTTTTAACCTTTGCATATATTTAAATACTCATATTGGGTTATGTGTGATCAATCTTGCATAACTCCTGTACTTATCTCAATCAGTGAATGAGCTTAGTGACCAGTAAGGAAACAGGAAAAGCAAATTGTAATCCAGTTGTTTACAGCTATTTTCTTATATTCCTTTACACAAAGGCAGTATTCTAAATCAGTACTGTATATAAAAAAATACTTTACTATATTAGTGTGTGTACAACTGTATAAGTTACTACTGCAACCCTCATGTGCAGTTTGGGTAAAGGTATCACTAGACATCATTAGGCTATGAGGGTGCTATTGAAATAATTATTGTTCCGAATTGGCAAATTCCCTGAAAATATGTTTGTATATATGATCACATACATTATTATGAAATTGTAATTATTAGTACTCCTTTTTTTGTTTAATATAATTTTATACAAGTGATTTACAGAAATCCCTTGCACACAGCAACGTTGAATTCTCTCGATTGAGATATCTGCTGTAGTTACTTCAGTGTTTTCTCTGTCATTTAATGTAGTATTTCATCCACGCTGTGCAAATGTCACATATTAGTCAGTTAAATCTCAATGTTACTCTATAATTTGTGGACTTTTTTTTTTTAATATGTTATGTTAGCGAAAGAATGGAAACGCAAATACATATAACGCTGAAGGTGGCAATTTGAAGGGATGCATGTAAATTAATTTGTCAGCACACTGAAGTGTGTTATTGCACTGACTGATAATACCCCAAAGGTACAGGCATGCGGTTTTGCTTCAGCATATTGAAAATGGAAACTGCTGTTTGTCATGTATTACACTGAAGAGAAAGGTTCATTTGTTTTGACTCCCTATTTTCATATGCGCTATTGTCCTTTCATTCTTGTTTTTATTTCGTTACCGTTCAAAGATCTCTTTATTTTCAGAATCACAAAACGACATAAGAAAAAACAATCACTGGATCACTGTAAATAAAACAGAATATTACTAAATATTGTCTAACATTTGTTGATGCTGGATAAAAAAATGTTTTAGTTGGCTCCTTGCTTACAGCAATGCATTAACTGATTCCCGCTCATTGATGGTATTTGTTCTGTACATCCTTGGTACACTAACACGTGTTTTCCCACTGGCGTAATATCCCAAATGTATTTGTGGGTGACATACCAGAACCTTTAAGGCATCCTCCCTCTCTCCAGTACAATTTTGAAATTCGTGCTTGTAGTATATTAGACACTTGCCAAACGTAACATGCTCATGTAGCATACCCACGCTACTGGATATCAGCATAGGAGATCCTGTTTTGCCCTGTAGTCCTCATTGTAATTATTATTAAAAGTATGATATGGAGATTTATATTTGGGGGGTAAGTCCAATATGTAGAGCCATATCTGGCACCGAGTATAATATCCAGAGCTATATATGGCACCTAAATTTGCAGACTCACATCCTGACCTAAGTTTAATATGAAGACCTAGGGCCTGATTCACTAAGGATCTTAACTTGAGAAACTTCATATTTCAGTCTCCTGGACAAAACCATGTTACAATGAAAGGGGTGAAAATTAGCATTCTGTTTTGCACATAAGTTAAATACTGACTGTTTTTTCATGTAACACACACATATCAACTTTAAATTTCAGTGTACAAATAAGCTATCAAGTATTTGTGTGCTACATGACAAAACAGTCAGTATTTAACTTATGTGCAAAACAGAATACTAATTTGCACCCCTTGCATTGTAATATGGTTTTGTCCAGGAGACTGAAATAAGAAGTTTCTCAAGTTAAGATCCTTTATGAATCAGGCCCCTAGTTCTAGTGCCCAGTCAGATTTAGAAGAGCATATAGGTTTGCAAACCTGTGCCTAGGCAAGTACGAAGGTTAAATATGTCTGCCCACATTTAGAACTACATTACGCATAAGCACGTCTGAGCTCAATTTATGACCCAATTGCAAACACTTTACTCACAGGTTTCTATGGCCAGGCAGAATTTGAGATGGAGAGAAGCATAAAGACTGCCGGGAGGGATCCAAAGATCCCTTTCCTGTGATGCTCTCCTGTTAAGGTATAATAGATAATACCAACTTCAGATGCCGTTAGCTGTAGGGGTCAAGCTCTGAATTTCAGAGGGTGAAAATTAGTGCAATAATTGCAGTCCCCATAAACACCTACATGGGGTGGATTTGCAAATGATGAGGCTGGGACCGCAGCAGATGCTAATTAGATTACTAATTAATGTGCTAATCCCCTGAAAACTGCAGTTTTTGCAGGATTTTAACCTCTTCAGAGGTTGATAAATAGGCCCCTAAATACGGATGCACAAACTAGCACATGCATGACAGACATAGGACGTGCACCAACTTTGTGTGATCACAAAACATTTGCCTACAAAACACACATTTCAGACCTAACTGTAACTCTAATATGTGCTTAGGGTGGAGTGGTTAAGTTACGTCTCTATGCCCTTACATGCACGTGAACGCCCCTGAGACACCCCCCAAAGCACAAGGGGATGCAAGTGTTAAATATATGCAAAGGAAATTACTGCCAAAAGTCGTGAGAAATTTAATGTGAAATGCAAATGCAACTTGTGTCCAACTCTAAATCGGGTCTATTGTGCTCAGCCAGTAGCGACAAAGTGTTCTCTCAAGAGAGATTTACGCACATGTTTCAAAGGAGTCAATAAAATAAAGGTTCATGACACTGTTGGCAACAGGACACTTTATATGTGTTATATGTGAGTTTGTGAACATATTTCAGAATGTTTGAGGAACTTTTAACAAATACAGATTTGGGCCGATCCAACAACTTTAGCCAGTTAAAGTCACAAACTATAATTGATTCCTTACCGACACAGACTAGACCATTATAAGTTGTAATCTAGTATTTGTCTTGTATGGATCTATAAAGGGGACAATCTGTATTTTCAAGAGTAGCTACAATCAGTATATGTGAGATAACCATGAAACACATCACGCGCTTGCTGTATTCTTAGCTAACTGTACTCCATTTGTGAGCTAGATTTGAATTTTATTGTGGTATTGTGGTAAAAGTGGACAGTTACAACATGCTTTACATTCTTTAAACATGTGATCATTTTTAGTCATGATATATATATATATATATATATATATATATATATATATATATATATATATGTTTATCTTATCAGTCGTCCATCTTTCAGGCTTCTCCTCGCCTGAACCCACAATTTCTTACATACACACATTCGCTTGTGAGCAGGACTATAATATTTCCATCACGTTATAACTACTGACAGTTTTAACCACTTATCACTAAAAGTAATCTCTACAAAATTGACTTATCTCTGCTTGTCATTCACATCACAATGCTTCTCATAATTTATCCCAGAGCTCCAGTATAGTAATATTCTGTGGAATCAAAGCCTGGAATACATTTATTATTGCTGACCCTGGTAGAATGTTGCTTGCACCTTGGAAAGTATATACTGTTCCTCAGCACCTCTTAAGGTAACATTGCTGTGACATTATTTTCACATTATGACACTTTGTAAAGAATTCAAACCTCAAATTCTGTGTTGAGGGTCGGAGTAGTGTGAGATCCACAACTGCTAGAACCACTTCACGAGATGTTCATCTTTAGCAGCCCCCTTTCCGAGGAACTTGTGATGTTCCCCTGTAGTCAGTTGCCCCACGGACTTAAGCTCTGGTAGTAGCAGTTATTGATCTAGCACCTGCCAGGCAGAGAGGACAGAACACAGAATGAGGTAGTGAGCAACCAGGAAATATTGGCCAGACAGGCAAAGGTTAATGTGAAATAGTCTGGCACTTGGCCAGTGGAGTGGACAACACACGGTAGCGGGTAGAGAGCAATCACACTGTAAATAGCAGAACTCTGAGCAAGGCAGGCAAGGTTTAATGCAGAGTACAGACAAGCCAGAGGTTAGGGCAGGTAGATATATAGGTGCGGATTCGTTTAACAAGCCAAATGGTCAGGAGTGGAGAAGACAGCAGAATCCTTTAAACAAGCCTGGTCAAATACAGAGAGACAGAACCAGGTCCTGATACAAAGGCACACTGGATAAAACAGGATCTATCACCACCATTGGTATGGTGCCAGAAAGAGGTTTATAAAGGCAGCAGCACCAATCACTGTATCACTGGAACTTCGCACCTCAGTCATAATGGTCTGCCACAAAACACTAGTCGCTCAAAATTTTGCTGCAACTTTGGTCAAATATAATTAAAACCTGTATATTTAGTTAATGCTCAAGGAGCTAGATCTGTTTTAGTTATTTGTATTTGTGTTAAAGCCAAATTAAAGACTGCTTAATTTTTATACAATCACCTAAAAAAATTAAAATAGTTCCACTAAAAAAACTTCATGGTTTAAATAACACACAGTAAAAATATGACCTTGGGTCTGGACATGAGAAAAAATATGATCATGGGTCAGGTCATGAAGGAATATAATGCTAGCTGCTTTAAAAAAATCTTAAAGCCAACCTTCTACCAATCGAATCTCTCAGTGTAAGAGCAACTCAGCAGTTGATTGGTGGAGTGGAAACAGAGAAAAGTTTAGAAAACAGCTGTTAATCACTTCATGTAAACACTCAGGCCCTGAGTCTTTAAAGAGAGCAAGGCAAAAAAAAAGGAGTAATATTGATCCTGGACAATCCATGTTACAATGCTAGGGGTTCAAATTAGTTTATTATTTTGCACATAATGACAAGAGAGGATATAAGACAAACGTAGCTAAAATCATGTGTTTGTATCTGTCATAGCATTTACCCATTCAGGGTTAAGTCTCCAGAAGGAACAGCCAATAGGATCCACTGGGAGTGTCTAGTCTTTTCTATATATTGCTACAGCAGTGGCTGTTGGTCCTCTTTTCCTACATCGAATACCTCCCTCCCGCCTGTGTTTGTCATTATTACATGTTTGTCACTAACCATATAATTTTTTCCTGCACAAACGAGGCACAGTTAGTAGGAGAGCATCGCAGTCAGCAATCACAAAGCATAAGGAGCTTGCACGGATTGGTCATGGGTCACTACCTCCTTGGAAGTCACCAGAGTCTCGGTCCTTTTGTGATGAGGGCCCCTTGACCTGCTCTGTGAGAGTAGGTCCCTGTCGAGTCTCGAAGGGGTGTAGTAACTCTGTTGACAGAATTTAGCACCGACCAATAGTTAAGGTATATCCTGGGTCGGTGGTGACCTTCCACCTCATTGGTTTTGCCAATGCATTGGTTGACTGCCTTACTCTCGCCGCCACCGCTTTCCCCTGATAATTTATAATTAATAAACGGTGACCTTTCTTCCAACCATAATCTGGTGTTAGTGTCGTTATTTGGTAAAGTTTAAGATATGTGTGGATTTTAAGATAGAACGAGGTTGGGTGCATGAAAGGAAAAATGAATGCTATGTATTTTAAGAAAATACTGGTTGCTTTTTCATGTAGCACTCAAATACTTGATGACTTTATTTTTAAACTGAAATTTAAAGTTGATCTTGGACATGCTCTACCCCAACTCAGGGCCGGATTAAACCAAGGTCTAACTGGGCTAGAGCCCAGGGGGCCTCGGGCATCTGGGGGGGCCTGTCGGCATTCTTCGGGCCAGGGGCATCCCTGCCCCCGGCTCTGACTGTCAGCTTGAGAATGGCAGGCAGCTAACAGCACATGTTATGCTGTTGACTGCCTGCTCTCACTGTACTGCTTCCGTGGCACGCAGTAATCTCTTTACTGAGGAGATCTTGTGAGAGTGTCCTCATTAAGGAGATTACTGTGCACCGCGGGAGCACTACAGGGAGTGACAGAGGTACGGAAGCAGCTAAGTGCTCCGGGGGTGGGGGGGGGGGGGTGGTCTCGCGGGGGAATGGCCTCCATTCAATTAAACCAGCTCTGCCCCAACTGTAAATCTGTCCCCACATTTTAAGTATACCCCCCCCCCCCTCCAATGCAACATGGTTTTGCCCAGGTGCAAAGTTACTCTCTCCTTAATAGCTCAGACCCGCACTGTTCCATCAAGGCACTGGTGGAATTTCGGTGCAGGGCTTCAGACATATAGCATTATGGAGCTAGACAGAATACAAGGAAGAGGACAATCTGTAAATCTAACAGGAAAAGTTGTGAGTGACAAAGCAAGGTCAGTGAGTGCGTTAAGATACATTTTTCTTATATTTTGGCATTAGTGTTTCTTTAAGTTGTTATATTAAATATAAAGGTCACATTTGTTATTTTTTCCTAGGGTTGAATGAGTTATCATATAAATAACCATGAACATAAACAGGAAAATAAGGATGCTGCTTAAAAATTAAAACACAGAAACATTAAACTCAAGATGTACAGGGATAATGATTCCTCTCTGAGGAAATTACTTCTTCTCCAGCGCTGTTTCCCATGCAGAATGAAAGGGAGAAATCAATTCATGGTCAATTAGACTTTTATTTGTGTATTGATTGACCTTGTTCATTGTTTAGGTGTAGTTCAATGGTGGGAGAACATTGCCCTCAGGTATATCCACCAACGTATTTGCATACTGAAAGAGGATGGATTGTTCTCTCACAACCGAGATATGCGAAAATAAATGCTTGCAGCCGGTAAATCACTAGGAAATCCTATTTAATTAAAAAAAAAAAGTGTTCTCCGACACCTACAATTTATTTAAGCACATTTTGAAGGTAACTTAGAGTTGGATGCATTTGCACCCAAAAGGTTATTGTAAAATGCTTATTTATTATTATTATTATCATTTATTTGTTAGGCCCCACAAGGTTTCCGCAGCGCCTTACATAGTACAAACAGTAGACCATACAGGGTGAAACATTACAGAACGATAAACACCAAGTACCAATGCTTCAGAAACTCCGGTCAAACATATGGAGTAAGGGCGGAGCAGAAGAGTAGGTATGGAGACAGGAGGGGAGAGGGACCCTGCTCATGTGAGCTTACATCCTAAGGGGAGGTGGACAAAACAGGCATGAAAGGGAGGCAGTGATGTGAGGGAGAAAAATGACCAGGGGAGAGAGGGGAGAACAAGCAGAATGGATGAGGGGTTAAGTGGATGGTTGGTTGGCTTTCAGGAACAGGTGAGTTTTGAGTGCCCGTTTGAAGGAGCACAGATTGGGAGGAAGACGGATGGAGCGAGGGAGGTCATTCCAGTGTAGGGGGGCAGCTCGGGAGAAGTCTTGAATTCTAGAGTGGGAAGAGGTAATTAGAGTGGAGGAGAGGCGACGGTCATTAACCGAGCGCAGGGAGCGGGCAGGAGTGTGTATTTATATAATGACGCATTAAGGTGTATAATGTTGTCACATGTTGAGACGCCAATCATTGTCAGCAACTTGATGATGATGTGCAAATTATGGGTCTGATTTATTAAGGCACGCATACTGAGCGCAATGTGCGTTTGTTTTAAAATGCACATAAATTACATATACTCACGCCCCAAATTCATGAAAGAATGTTCAGGAAAAAAAACCAGTGGATTAATGTCATCTGTTAATAGTATAGGCCAGGGTTTCCCAAACCCAGTCCTCAAGGCTCCCTAACAGTGCAGGTTTTCCATATCTCCTTGCTGGAGCACAGGTGTATTCACTACTGACTGACACATTGTAACAGATCCACAGGTGGTCCTAATTATGTCACATGTGATCCAGAAAACCTGCACTGTTAGGGAGCCCTGAGGACTGGGTTTGGGAAACCCTGGTATAGGCATTAATGATAAAACATTAAAAAATAAAGAGTGTTTATTTGTAAATATTTTTTCCTATGTAATACATTTATTAGGATGTTATGAATGTCTACTGTACATAAAATACATTTTAACAGTTGCTCCTGATTGCAAACACATGTTCTAGCTGCATACATAATTGTCATCACTAGTAAGCGGCACTTGGACTAGACCTGTAGCTGGAGCGAGAGATACGGCTGAAAATCAGGTACCTGAGAGATGCCCAGAGCTCATATCGGACACTGAATCAGGTTTGGCAGGCTCTTAGTGTACATTTACTATGGGCGAACTTCCTCCCCGTTCCCTCCCTGAAATCGTAGGCTGTAGTAAGCGTCCTTTGTGCTTGAAGATGAATTGAACATTTCTGTGTTCTGTGCCGTATGGTCCGGTTCTGGGCTAAATCTAAACCCTGTCCTATCTGCAACCATCAGCTCTATATACACTTTAGTAGCAGGGGCGCACGCAGGGGGGGGAGGTTTCTGGTTCTCCAGAAACCCCTCCCCTCCGCTAAAGAAGTGCCCCTACACAGCGGCACTGTACTATATAGCAGCCGCGGTGCTGTCAAAGAAGCATTCGCGGCGGTGCTGTATTGTATACAGCTCCGCCACGGACGCTTCTTTGACAGCGTTGCGGCTGCTGTATAGTACAGTGCTGCCGAAACGGAGCTGCTGCGCATGCGCAGCTCTCTTGTGTTTTTTGTTTGGTGGAGTAGAGTGTATATAGCACGTAATTCCCTTATAGTTCCAGTCACTATCTGTAGTCTCCCTGATAGTCATCTTGCCATCCTCATCAGCTTTGATCTTAGTGAAAAAGGATTTGTGTTACTCAGTTCAAAACCGGTGACAATGACCCCCTATAAAAAGCTGCATAATAGTGGGCATACATTTCGTTAGGGGTCTGCTTGGTATCTGCGATCTTCAGTGATGTCATAGGTTCCCAGTAATCTAGCTCTCGTTCTGTAGAATATTGGCTAAGCTTTCTCCACTGTGTGCAGGCTGCAGGTATATTTTAAAGAGATAAATATGTATCAAGTTCAGTTTCCCAAGTGTAGTGAAGCCAGCAATAATTGTTGACATCATTATGGATAAAATCTTTGGCGTGCAGTCTATTTGGTGTTTAATGCTTCTCTGCTTTCTCTATTCTATGGATTTAACAAAACCTTTTGCACAAAGCAAATGAATCAGGTATTATCGTACTCTCATCGCTGCTCTGCTCACCAGCTTCAGGGTTTAGAATTATGTTTAATAGGTGCAGTTTAAACACATTCTTCTACAAAGACACATTTATCCAGGTTAAACTCCCAGATTGTGTCATCGGGCACATCGTGAACTGCATCAGCTTACAGTTGTGGATTAGGTTCAGTGCCATCTTCATTCAAATTCTGTCTCTTTCTAACTGTAACAATAAAATGATCTACGAGGCGAGCGTAAAAGCTTCTCACACTAACAGTCGCAAAATATATTTAGAGTACACTTATATTAAATATGAATAAGTTATGACATTTCTGACTTTTTAAATATATTTTTCTTAAAAAAGCCAATTTTCTTCACAAAAACAGCATCAAATTCATTGAATCATATACTGTATCTACTTGTAGGTGGATTGCAAGCTTTTCAGGACAGGAGCTTAGAAAATGTTGTATCATTTTCACTGCTGCTAGAGGGCAGATCCAAACATACGGTGATGATGATGATGACAACTGGCAACGTCAGCTAGTTGGTTCTGATTGAATGATTGCAGATCCACCTCACCAGCTGATACCACTTTCTTATTTGCTTGTGGCTATGCTATGGGATTTAGCGGATGTCATTTTTTCGTCAAACGGGCAGTGGATGGTACTCACGTAGTTTTGGTACCATTGGGAAGAAATTGTAAAATTGGAAATCTTTTCATTCCAGCAATATCCAGGCTATATGTGATGCATCTTTCCTTATTTATAGCATTGTTGCCAGATTTCCAAAGAGTGCCCATGACTCCTATGTTGGGAGGCAGGCAGCCATAAGGCAGAAATGATCACAGAGGCAAGGTGAACATGTGTGGCTATTAGCTAGCATAGATTATTTTCATAATATTTAGGAAAATAGTGAACATGACTTTGGTAATGTAAGCATTAATAGCCACATAGCTCTAGAGTTGCCACAATACTGCATGTATTTTAATATTAATGTTTTGTTTTCTAAAGTGTGTTTGTTTTGCTTTTAGGAGACAGCGCCTACCCTTTCTGATCTTGGCTCCTTACTTCTATATTAAATTTAGCCACATGGCAAAAAGTTGCATACATTTCCGCCCATGCCTCCACCAGGTCAGCCATTGAACAAACTTTAGGGCTTCTCAAAGCCCTTTTCTGTTGCTCTTATGACAAGACTTACCTGTGGGTGAGTCAAACAAAAGAAAACCACCTGGTCTATCTAAAAATGATTAAACTCTGACTAAATTATAACTAGCACTCACTATTACCTACGAAATTCTGCCACCAACAAGATTTGGTTCCAAAGCTCATACTTAGCATCAATACGGGATTTGTCCCAGTGTTATTTGGGATTGATGTCACCTGCTAGGTATCATTTTAATTGTCACATGTCAATCAAATGTTTTTTTTCGGTATGAGTGATTGTATTAATATGCCTACTTAGTATTCCCATCTGAATGAATAGTTTTTTTATACTAAGGGTGTCAGAATCAACTAGTCTCTTTACTATACTGACAGAAAAGATAACTCAGCATGCCAATTCACCTATTTCACCTGTCAGTAGCAGGTCTAAAAAAACCTGTTATTTGTAATGCAGTTTGACATTCAAACTAAATGTTCATATGTTCTATGGTTTGAAAAACTGTTAAAAATTTAGGATGTGGGTTTCAAACTATGCGTTTTTGGCCTCTGATATGTTGCATGGTTTGCAGACCAGGCATAAAACTACACATTGATACCCAAAATATTGCTTTAATGCAGAGTACATCATAAATAGCATTATTAATGTCTTTGGCAAGTGCCCAGGATCTTGCGCCTTTTTGTTTATACAATGTGGTCACATCACTCTTGCACCCCAGTTTTCAGTTCTTTAGACCAAACCCCTATAGTAGCTCTCTTACTATCCAATGATCCAACTTATTTTGGCGGATTCCCCGGATGTGCAACTTCTATTCTGCAATTGCTTGTTCTTACCTTTAAGAGCTGAGTGGTGGATATAGAGGATTGGCCAAGCATTGGCCAAGTATTGTTAGGGCGTGTTGAGGTATTTAAACCCAAGTATATCTGGGGGTAAATGTATCAAGCTGAGAGTTTGCCAGCGGGTTTGAAAAGTGGAGATGTTGCCTATAGCAACCAATTAGATTCTAGCTATCATTTTGTAGAATGCACTAAATAAATGATAGCTAGAATCTGATTGGTTTTTTAAAGCCGCCGGAAAACTCTCAGCTTGATACATTTACCCCCTGAACTCATGCGGGTGCTGAAGGACTGATGTAACAAGACATAGTGACAACATAATGATGATGATAGTAGCAGCACTATCTGGCTACTTCTGCGGATTGACCTCTCCATCTGATAGTTCTTAAAACATAACATTATATTTTATGATGTCGTGGCCATCAATTCGACTTTTACTTGATATTTTAATTTGGACTATTACATGAAAGAAAATTCCCAGTCCATTTTTAAGAGGAAAACAGATAATTGTATTCATTTTAATTTAATGTACTTTATATTTGTGTTTGTATGTAGTTAAATTTTATATTGAAAATGCAACTTTAGCATTTGTTAAAAATTGTCCGGGCAATATTCTCTTTTGTGTTGATGACACTTCATCATCATCATCATCATCATCATCATCATCATCATCATCATCATCATCATCATCATCACCACCATCACCATCATCATCACCATCATCATCACCATCATCATCATCATCATCATCATCATCATCATCATCACCACCACCACCACCACCACCACCATCATCATCATTATCATCACTACCACCATAATCATCATCATCATCATCATCATTATTATTATTATTATTATTAGTCTTGATTTATAGGGCACCACAAGATTTCTGTAGCACCGTACAGAGAACTCACAGTGGACGATAGATGGTAAAACAGTACAGAACAATAAACAAAAAATACCAGTACTTCAATAGCTCCAAACATAGCTAGCACAGTGGAGTTGGAGGAGAAGAACAGGCAGAGAGACAGGAGGAAAGAGGGCCCTGCTCGTAAAGGGAGGGAAAACAGACAGGAGGCACAAGGGAATCAATCACAACTGGAGCGAGTAGCGGGACAGGGAAGGAGAGGTGAGGAGATCAAGCATGGAGAGAAGGTTAGGTGGATGGCTGGTAGGCTTTGAGGAACAGATAAGTTTTAAGTGCCCGTTTGAAGGGTGCACACATCAGGGGACAGTCGGATAGAGAGTGGGAGGTCATTCCAGTAGAGGGGGCAGCATCGGAGAAGTCTTGGATTCTTGAGTGGGATGAGTTGATCAGAGTGGGGGAGAGGCGATGGTCATTGGCTGATCGCAGGGAATGAGATGGAGTGTGAATGGAGAGAAGGTTGGAGATGTATGGGTCAGTGGAGTGGGAAAGGGCTCCAGCTCTGCATGAAGCTCTATAGTCTTTTATTTACTAGGTTAGATTTATACTGCTGGGTTGCATACCATCTCATATGTTATGTTATAAATGTAATACATTTTAGATGAATGCAAATAATCTATATATATATATATATATATATATATATATATATATATATATATATATGTGCTTATAATAGTTATTATAAGTTAATATCCTGCAGGTAAAGATAGTCTGTTCAACTATTTGTAACAAATACGGACATAAGATATTCTTGGTGTTTGACTGTACCAGGGTACGAGAAAACCAAAAGATACCAGTTTTCTTGTGGGCCCCTGCAAAGTCAAATTCTATATGGAGGGGGAGTCCTAAAATAGGATGTGCTACTAAAATCTGCCCAGTAACACGAAAGGTATATAAGACTGTTTAAATTTACTGTTTGGGGGTTCAGACTCTTATTACAGTGCTGCACCCATGCTTGCATAAAGGAGCACACATTTGGATCTTTGGCTTATGACTCTGATTTTATACTGCTTGGTAAAATCTGCGTTATAACAGTTAGAGCTACATCTTTGTGACCAGATTCAGGTGACAAAACAATGCATTGTCACAATAAAATAATCAGGTACGTAAACAGTGGAGTGACAGATGCTAATGTTGAATAATAAGAATCTGTGTAGAAAGCAGAGGTTGCACACCAGACCTTAGCAGATATGTTCTGTAATTCATCAGTGTTTCAAAAGTGCAGAGCTCATTGTGTATCTTGTGAAAAGAAACCTTTGCACCCCTGAAACCTTTATGAATAAAGAACATACCTGCAGAAGTCCGGTGTGCAGTGTTTTCTTTTCTACCAATGCATTTCTTACTGCCCCCTCTATTATTGTCCTACCGACCCAGAGAGACGGTGTTTCCCCAGCACCAATTACTTTAACAATGAAAAAAATAAACTAAATGCTAACATGATCTAAGTGTTTACGCTAGTTATCTTACCTTGTCTGTCAGCGTGATAGAGTTGGAGTAAAGGACAACTTCAGACCACAAGGCTTTTATATTGACTGAATTCATAAAAAATCCATTAAACTAAATAAAGTAAATTAAATCTAAAAATCTAATAAAATAAACTGTTGTTTCCTAAATAACAGCTACATAAAAGTTAAATGTGCCAACAGGGGAAATGGTATGTTGGATTGGCCGCGGGCTTATTGCCAAGCAGCTGGTGCCATATATAATGTGGGATATACCGAGCGCGGGCTTGTTATTCTCTGGTTTTGTTTCAAAATATTGCCTTTTTGTCATAGCAGCTGTCCATTAAGCCTATTTAAGGCACATTTGGGTGTGGCTCACAAGCCAGCCCTTACTAGATGTAAACCCCTATACCTGGGAGGGGAGTGCATCTGATTTTAACTGCATTTTAATGGTGTTTAAAGCATATTGGTCAGTGTAGGACCTGCATATAATATGGTTCCCTTGATGTTGGGATGCGGGCTTAAATGTTTTGATCAAAATATGAACTAATACCTCATGTTTTCATTTTGCAAGACACACACAGATATGCAGTGGGAAGGATAAGCGCTGACAACTGTCTTTTTGTTTTGCATACATATATGGGCATTTATATTGCCACGCAGCTGATACCACATACAATATGGGATATACTGAGCGCAGGCTTATTGCCAAGCAGCTGGTACCATATATAATGTGGGATATACCGAGCACGGGCTTGTTTATCTCTGGTTTTGTTTCAAAATATTGCCTTTTTGTCATAGCAGCTGTCCATTAAGCCTATTTAAGGCACATTTGGGTGTGGCACACAAGCCAGCCCTTGCTAGATGTAAACCCCTATACCTGGGAGGTGAGTGCATCTGATTTTAACTGCATTTTAATTTTGTTTAAAGCATATAGGTCAGTGTAGGACCTGCATATAATGAGGTTCCCTTGACGTTAGGATGCAGGCTTAAGACTTTTGATCAAAATATGAACTAATACCTCATGTTTTCATTTTGCTAGACACACACAGATATGCAGTGTGAAGGATAAGCGCTGACAACTGTCTTTCTGTTGGATTGGACTGCAGCCTAAGTTGTGACCCCACTGCTCTCCCAGCAGGAAAAAGCAACTTAAATAGGGTGTTGTTATTTAATATAATAACTTTCAATTAACTTTAAATGAAAATGTTTTTGTATTTTTATTGGTGCTTCTCTGTGAATGAACAGACTCCTCCTCTACATTTGATCCAGTCAATGCCACACACACAGGGAATGTTCTGACCTGGGACTGCCAGCGGGGGGCAGAGTCTCCCCGGAAGGAGCCACTTATAGAAGTACTCTGATGCACAGAAGAGTTTTGTTAAACAACTAAACACATGGAGAAAGGTCTCAGACTATCTACCTTTTTCATCTCCCTAATATAGATGAATAACTATAGAGCAACTACACTCAAAATTAAACCAGGCAACAAATGATAGATAGATTTAACATGTGAAACAACAAATACAGAGACTACCATGAGAGCCTTAAGAAAGATTTATAATCAAAACGTGTTGATGGGGTGATGGGGATGGGAAGCACAGAGCGGTGTACATCTTACCCCGGGTTTCGCAAAGCTTTTGCCGGCATCCTGTCCTAACAGCGGACGGTGATTTTGTCTATATGTGTTACACTTACTTGTAATAAGAACCCATCTTCATCTGTGTCGGATTCTTTAGAGTTATGTTTTATATTTGTTGAAATCCAGTGTTTTTTTTATATGGTGATAAAACACATTGGGCCTGATTCATCAAGGCATGAATACTGAGAGCAATGTGCGCTTGTTTAAAAATGCTGTAAAACGGCACTTTGTATTCACCAATTCAACAAGGAACGGTTCTGAATACACACAAGACACTGCAGGGTACGTCCAATACCTATGTGGATTAGAAATTCGCAATAAAATGCACAGAAAAAAACAAACTATTGAATTAATGCCGCCGGTAAACAATGGGCATTAATGACAAAAAGGTTACAAAAAAATGTTTTTTATATTTTTTCCCCAATGAAATACATTTATTAGGATGATTTCAACGTCTACTGAACATAAAATACATTTTTACAGCTACATGTGACTGCAAACACATGTTATAGCATGCATTCGAGTGGTTTTGTGTACGATACGCACAATAAATCGGCAGATACGCGCCTTGATGAATCAGGCACATTGTATTTAAGCACCGTTTGTTGTAATTTGATTTGGAGTGCATCTAAAACAATCAAGAGACGATTTCGATATTACATTTTATAAAACATATATCTTGAAATTGTGCATATTTAAAAGGGGGCAGTGATTGTGCTCTTAATTGACTCATTCCATCAACGGCACATGATTTAATCGGCATTCTGTGTTTCTCCGTCCGAGATTTCTAATACATTTTTCATCCTCGAACTTAACATCAATCCTCAGATATATTCGTACACTTATATATGTTTTATCTTCATTGAGTTTTGATAGGTTGCACTATGATTTGTTTTTGGGTTTTATATTTTTAAATGGCATATTGAATTTAACACGGAGGATCATTACAATGAAAGAATATCCTAACCACGTTTGAATTTTTTATTTTTTTTACGATTGAACTGTGGGAACTTTGATTTTTATTTTTACGGGAACCTATCGTTGTATTTTTTTCTCTGTTTAGAATTCTATGTATTTATTTTTTTCACATGCTAATTCATCTGTCATTTTTGTCTAGATTCATTTTAATATTGAGTGTAGTTGCTCTATTCATCTATATTAAGGAGATCATGTAAGGTTTTGGTTAATTTTGAGATTTTTTTGTGGATGAGATCCTTTGAGTTCAAGGCTTCATGTGAGTGTTTGCGTCATACATCCTAGAAATTTGTTGTACAGTAGTTTATCCACTATTTTGGTACCTTCACACTTATGCCTACAAAACTCAAATAACTTGTTGTGACCTACTCTCAGAAGAAACTACAGAAAAGTACCTGAACCTGCTGGGGGGCTAGAAGGTGAGTGGTTGTGGGTTTCGAGAGTTCTGGATTGTAGGCAGGTCACAATGGATGTGCTGAAGAATGCAGTAGGCAAATTTAATAGCGTAAGTGTAGTCAACTGAGATTGTACAGGTCTCATGAAATTGTAGTAGGTAAAGAACGCCACATTGTCAACTGTAGTCAAAAACTGTATAATATCAAGGAATCCCACCAAGAAACCATAAAACATATAACCAGACAGTTGTAAGGTCACAATTCCTGGTTTATAAAGGTACTTGGAAAGTGGCTTTTATCTTAGTTGAGGACAAATGTACTGTATATAAAGACTGATTATGCTATAACAGCCAGCTTTTATAAACATCTTGCCTGCAAATATTTTTACAAACTTTCTTGTTCTTGGCATTCCGATTGTAGGAGGGGCTTGTTTGCACTGGTCTATCGTGCTCTGACCTTACTTGCTGAAAAATCCCTGGATTCCGAGTATAGTGAATCTCGGGCAATAACCCTAACTGTGCTTGTTGGTAACTCCCTGATTTCCAAGTATACCAAACCCTTAACATTAACCTTGACTGTGACTAGTAATAAAATCCTGGCTCCATGGTTGTAGATTTTACTGTGTAACGATTCCTTGGCATTAATCTTGATCCTACTTACTGATTATTCCATGCCACTCCTGTACACAGAATCTTTGAAACTGGCTGTGACGATTGTGTAGTATATCTAATGGCTCATGTATGACAATGTATATTGTATGTAACCTTGTAATGTAATCTCAATGTGTGCTTTGCTAGATGACATGAGTTTGAACCTATACAAGTGCAAATAATCTTTTGAAACTAGCCAGGCCAGGGATAGACAAGGATCTTGGAGGAGTTTGAAGTCCCAAAGTTGTAAACAATCTAGCTACTCAAGCAGAGCAGAGATGAGAGATTCTCTGAGGTGCCCAAATATATATCTTAGTGATAGATAATATACTTTGGAAAACTCTGTATCATTTTGGGAATCAATCTGACTTAATTAAAAATATAATTCCTAAGGTGGGGTTGAAGAGCCTGTAAGAAGGGTTTAAAATCTTCTGCTTTAGACATTACATTGTGCATTTTCATGAGGAGGTCTATCAAGACTGAAATGTCTCATATTTTCCAATTGTGTTCTCTTACACACCAAGGGCTAGATTTACTAACAGGCGTGTTTGTAAACCCGCCGACTTTCGGCGGGTTTGGCGGCGGTTTAGCCATCGCCGGATTTACTAAGGCTAAACCCGCCGTCCAAACGGCCAGAAATTATGTTTTCAAACCCGCCTCTGTATAAAGCGCCATGGCGGTTTCAACAATGTTCAACATACAAACAGCCGGATTTACTATTAGGGGGTTTATAAAGCCGCCGGAAAACCGCCATTCAATAGACCAAAATGAAAGCGCTGCTTGTGAGCAGCGAGATTGTTCAAACAGTGTGCTGTTTCTGATATTTAGTCAATCAGAACATAAGAGAAAGCACCTTTTGATATTTTAATCATTTGGAAAATCATTATTTATTGCTAAAGGGACAAAATAAATGTAATAATAATTTATAAAATAATTTTTTTTTATATTTTTTTTTTAAAGGGACACTGTTATAGCATTATATTTTGTAGAAAATGTGAATATATAATATTAATAACAGATTGTTAATGGTGGATATAATTATTTATGTTGCACAATTTGTCATGACATATTGTCCAAATAATGTAATAATTAAATAATTTTATCCCCTTTATATAATGAAAATTTTTTATTCCCTCATAAGATAATATTTTATTCATTTTGCCCCTTAATCAATAAATAATGATTGCCAACATAATTTAAATGTCAATGGTACTTTCTCTAATGTTCTGAATGGCAAAATAGTTCAAACAGCATATTTAAGCTATCAAGCCATTCTGAAGCAGGTATTAAAACTGTCCTGTCCTGTCTTTTGGCTGGCGGTTTTGTGGCGGTTTTGTGGCGGTTTCATCCAAACCGCCGGCGGTTTGAACAAAACCGCCGGCGGTTTAGCTTTTTCAATCCGCCACACATCGCCAGTCATTTTAAATTGAAGCCTCAAGTCGCCCTATAGTAAATCCGGCTGTTTGCAATGCAAACACGCCGGAAAACCGCCGCGATGCATGGCGGTTTGAAGCCGCCATGCATCACGCCTGATAGTAAATCTAGCCCCAAGTCTTAACTAGTAAGTAGTGACTTTGATTTTATTTTCTATTTTATTTTTTGAAACTTATTTGTGCAACATATCGAATGTCTTGTTATTAATTTTTTGTAACTAAGCTTTGGAAACATTTTTCAGATTAAATAAATGTAATCTAGCATGATTCTTTGTGAATTTATGGAGCCCAGGGATGCTCATGCTACATGTGTATATGATTTAAGTGTGAAACATTAATAAGAGTTTCTGGTGAACGTAAGGGCACCATAATAAATCGTTCGTGGTGGCAGAAAAGGTGTATTCATTGGTAAGTGACTAAGGTGACGCCAGTCACGGCCAGCTGTTTAGATTTCTGTACCTGAGACAAGCTGGGCTTTCATGACACTTGCCTGTGGCACAGTTACCAACCATCATCTGAACTCTATTACTTTGAGGAGGTTCATCGGTGCATCAAATTGCTGCACACTCTTCTGAGTTGCTGATTGTTATGTGGCCACCGCCGTTGTCATTCATTAGCGAATATAAGAACACTGCAAATAAATTGCCGATGCCATTACAGTGTCTAAGAACTGGTCCCCATCAGGTGGAGGCTGCATATAAGGTGGCACTATAATGGAAGCTGAACCATGTGTGTAGATACAAAGAGACATCGTAGTCTCTGACCCCAAACATCCTGAACCAAGCAAATTGATGGGGAGCCAGAGGAGCGAGGTTATTGAGTAACACAGCATCTCACCTATGGAATTTACTTCCTTAAAATATCAGACAATCTGCCACCCTCTACATTTTTAAATGCTCTCAAAAAGGCCACCAGGACATCGCCACCTGACATCTCTGTGTGTTTATATAAGTGTCTCATGTATTAAATGTTTATTCCTTTATGTACAGCACTATAGAAAACATTGCTGCTTGATAAACTAAATGTAATGTAATATTTCTGTCTGCCGACCTGCGCAGACACAAATATGAACACACAGGGCCAGCTAGACAAGCATACATTTTTCAGGTCTTATGGGAGCAACTGCAGCAGGCTTTACTGAAGTGGATGCTTATGCTCCTCTCTTGGTCTCTAAAACAGGCCAGAGTTTATTCAGAGGTGCAACTGGTTTTAGATGAGGAGGCCCATCCTTAGATGTGTCATGTGATCAGAGGCTTGCTTTACAGACCTCACCTCTTTGGCTCCCCAGGCTTTATTAGGGTTCCTCTCCCCGTACACCTGTGCTAGTAATAGTTGGTTCTGACCCAGTGTGCTGAACTTGTGCTTAGTGTGTGCCTCTCTGTTGTGAACTGGACTCTGAATTAGATCTTGCTTCTCTCTTCTGCCCCTGACCTTGGATTGTTCACTGGACTCTGTTTTTATACCCTGTCTGCCTCTGACCTCGGATTGTTCACTGGACTGTTTTTGTACGCTGCCTGTTCCTGACCTCAGATAATTTATTGAACTATGTTTCTGACCTCTAATAGATACCATTCCATCAGGTATCTGTTCTGGTTTTTCTATTGCCTCCATCTATGTTCTGTCCATCTTTAACCTCACAGATAATAAGCCCCTATTACAAGAGGCGGGTTTAGGACTATCACCATATCAATGAATATTGTTCTAGCACCTGACACACAGTGTTGGGTCTATGTGTGGCAGCATTATATTTACGAACATCTACTTTGCTACAGTAGATAGAGATTTTACGAATCTGAACATACACCTGGTTCTGTGCCAACTGTTCCTTCTTCCCAAGATTTACAGGAGTACAATGCTTCGTTTGTCTATTTATTTTATGCAGGATAAAGATGGTGTCTCTAATATCTGTTTTCTACATGATGTAATAAACAGATGTCTGCACAACAGACCTTCTTTTATAACAAATCTATCTACCCTCCCTATTGAGTCATTTATTAGATAGCAGCATTGGCAAATCAGTCATGTCACATGGTAACTTTCTTGCTTTAATGAGTAATGGTTTCAATGAAACGCGCAATGATTTATACATTGGACCATCAGAAACCATTTTACCAGGCTATTTCAAGGGGATTTAGGGACTTATCCTTTGCCAGAAGCAAAGCCTATCTAAATGTCATGCGCATTTTGTTGATGGGCCTAAGGAATAAAAAAAATCCCATTCTTCCCTTAAATTGAATACAAATTGGTTAGCTCATCTTGAATACAAAACTATTTGTATGTTGGAAATGGAAGAGTTAATACAATTTGTGAGCAGCACATTTCATATTCCAAGGTTGTATCTGATACAGAGAATTCTTTGAAGCCATCTCTAATCTACATTGATATGAAATTTTCTGTGCCGGGGAGCTAAACCCAGTGACTAATAGTTTAATTTTCTTGTCAGCTGATAGCAAACTTCACTTAATATACTTTATTAATTTGTATAGTTGGTAAACATTTAAGAATATGACAAGAAATTGAAGAGAGGAACTGTGATATCCTGTTCTACAAATCTTGTCACAGAAATGCTATATATTCTGGAAAGAGAACTCATTTAACCCAAGGCACTGTGTTATCTACAGTTTTATTCTGGAGCATCGAGAACACTTAGGGAGTTATTCAGAATTGCATATAGGTTTACAAACTTACATGGGTAGAGATGAGAACACTAGTTAAGCATGTTTGCCTATATTTACAGTTGCATTAAGCTTAGATGCATCTCAACTCAAGATGTTGATGCAAGCGATGCAAGTTAGTACTGGAGTTGGAAGTGTAGAATTTGCACCTACTTTGTGTAGGTGCAAAATAAACGCCTGCAAAACAAACATTTCAGACATAACTTTAACACTAAATACATGCGCAGCTCAGGCGGTGTGGTTAACTAATGTCTGAATCAGACTCTTAGGGATATAGGACCTGATTCATTAAGGATCTTAACTTAAGAAACTTCTTATTTCAGTCTCCTGGACAAAACCATGTTACAATGCAAGGGGTGCAAATTAATATTCTGTTTTGCACATAAGTTAAATACTGACTGTTTTTTCATATATCACACAAATACTTGATAGCTTATTTGCACACTGAAATTTAAAAGTTGATATTTGTGTGCTACATGAAAAAACAGTCAGTATTTAACTTATGTGCAAAACAGAATACTAATTTGCACCCCTAACATTGCTTTGTAACATGGTTTTGTCCAGGAGACTGAAATAAGAAGTTTCTTAAGTTAAGATCCTTAATGAATCAGGCCCATATTTACTAAACTGCGGGTTTGAAAAGTGGAGATGTTGTCAAAAGCAACCAATCATATTCAAGCTGTCATTTTGTGGAATGTATTAAATAAATGATAACTAGAATCTGATTGGTTGCTCTAGGCAACATCTCCACTTTTTGTAGGCCCGCAGTTTAGTAAATATACCCCTTAGTGTACATTTAATCTGATTAATTAAACCAACTTTTTTTTTTATTTATTATTAAAAATACTAACACTTCTTTGGAGGGGATAAACTTATGTAGCCTCTTTTGCACTGGTGGATGGTGTAGGTACATTCACCTGCCTCTCACGCAGGCTTCTCCAGGCTAGCTCAATGTCTCTCAGACTCGGTGTCCCCAGGGTTTTTGGGATAAAAGAAGCACCCTTGCACCTGTAAGTTCAAAAACCAGTTTGATTGTTAGATGACCCAGTTGTAGTGATGCATTATATATATAGCAGATGCTAGAAAAATAGGAGCCAGAATATCTCACTTACTCTCACTCGCCCTTTTATAAAGCTTCTCCCATATGCACTTAATTGTTGAGCAAGACACCAAAGCAGCATGGGTGGGAGCTGCATGGGGCCCGGCAGCTGAGGGCCACTGATCAGCTGTCATACTCTGTAGCAGCTGCTACCCTGGACAGGCATCTCAATTTGCTCTGCCAATCATGCATTTGCCTCAATAGCTGAAGATGGGGCCCTGTCACTAAAAGTCATTAATAAATTGAAAAAAAAACGGGCCTGCTCACCTACTTCTTGGTCATCTTGGTCACCTACTTTGCAGGTTCACCTGGTGGAAAAAGGAAAAATGTCTCGAACCAATGTTCAACCTACTACCAGAATAGGCCAATCCTCTTTATTCATTTCAACTAATACATTTTCTCCTAAAAGACACCTAATTTATGTCCTAAGTCAATCATATGAGTGAGTGAGTCCTCGGGACTGTCTTTACTATTTTTGTAACTAAAGCAAATTTCAATGACTTAATTGCATGAAGATACAAAGGGGGATCTCACTGCAAATATAGAGAGTGACCAGATCTAAACCACTTCCAAGGGCATGGAAAAAGTGCAGGAAGAGAAATGCTGCGTGACCTCTGAGGATGGGTACTGCCTCCTAAATGTAACTTCTTTATCCCTTTAGCTCTTTAAATTTCCGGTCCACAAAACCAAATCTCATTTCTGTATGTGGGTATAGAAGTAAGTGCACTCATGAGCCTAAAACAAAGAACAAGTGAAAAGGTTCTGTTACGGAGGCTCTCCTTTTAGAGTGAAAAGGTACCTCCACATTAGAAACTTGTTTCTTGCTCTTTGTTTTTGAATATCTATTGAATTCTGAAAGAGCACTACCCACAAAACGAAATAATGTGGCTGGTCCCAGATAGATAATAAAGGGTGGCACATTTATGTTTCTTTGTAGGTGAGTGACTTTTTGTATATGCACTAATGAGCCGAGTCTGCTCTTTGAAAGGAATGCCCTCATTCTGCCCAGCTGTTTCCATAAGAACTCTGCATTTGTACACAACTAGATGAGTGATGCCACAAAACTACATTGGTGCTGCACTTTAGTAAACGGCCTTTACTAGAAAGTAACTGTTTTACCCCTGCAAAGCTCAACACTGAAGTGTTGTAAGATTGGGGAAAGGCATCTGCCCAAACTTTATTACATATCGGGTTACAGATGCTACTAGCAGGGGGATAAGGTTTCACTAGGTTCATAAACACCCAGAGACTATTTTAATCAGGTCTGATCATGTGACCAGCTTTTTTTTGTTTGTTGTTGTTGCTTAGTCATCTGACTCAGAACTGCCAAATGCAAAGTACAGGGACCCAACAAGGAATTGTTTAAGGTGCTGCTTAGCCAGTTGGGCCACACAAATGGGTTTTCCAGTTGGACAGATGTGGCTGTTCAGTGCTTGGACTGAGGATGAACGCTAGATCAGATGAGGATGAACGTTAGATCACATGAGGATAAACACTGGATCACCTGAGAATAAATATCAGATCACATGAGGATGAACGCCAGATCACATGAGGATGAACGCCGAATCACATGAGGATGAACGCCGGATCACATGAGGATGAACGCCGGATCACATGAGGGTGAACGCCAGATCACATGAGGATGAACGCCAGATCACATGAGGATGAACGCCAGATCACATGAGGATGAACGCCAGATCACATGAGGGTGAACGCCAGATCACATGAGGATAAACTCTGGATCACATGATGATGAACGCCAGATGACGTGAGTATGAACGCTGGATGACGTGAGTATGACGTGAGTATAAATGCTGGATCACATGAGAGTGAATGCTGGATCATGTGAGCATGAACACTGGATCACATGAGGATGAACGCTGGATCACATGAGGGTGAACGCTGGATCACGTGAGCATGAACGCTGGATCATGTGAGCATGAACACTGAATCACATGAGGGTGAACGCTGGATCACGTGAGCATGAACGCCTTGATCATGTGAGCATGAACACTGGATCACATGAGGATGAATGCTGGAACACATGACGATGATGATGACGACGATCGCTGTATCACATGAGAATGAATGCTGGAACACATGGGGATGAATGTCTGATCACATGAGGATGACTGTCGGATCACATGTGGAGGAATGCTGGCTCACAAGTGGATGAATGCTGGAAAGCATGAGGATGAACGCTAGATCACATAAAAATGAATGTTGGATCATGAAAGGATGAACACTGGATGAAGTGAGTATTAATGCTGGCTCATATGAGTATAAACACGGGGTCACATGAGGATGAACACTGGATGACATGAATATGAATGCTGGATCACATGAGGATGAACGATGAATGATGTGAGCATGAACACTGGATGATGTGAGTATGAACGCTAGATGACTTGAGTATGAATGCTGGATGACTTGAGTATGAACACTGGATGACGTGAGTATGAATGCTGGATCACATGAGGATAAATGCTGGATGACGTGAGCATGAACGCTGGCTGACATGATTATGAACACTGGATGACGTGAGTATGAATGCTGGATGACTTGAGTAGGAACACTGAGTGACGTGAGTATGAATGCTGGATCATACGAGGATGAACGATGGATCACATGAGGATGAACACGCTGGATGACGTGAGTAAACGCTGGATAACGTGAGCATGAAGACTGGATCACATGAGGATGAACTCTGGATCACGTGAGTATGAACACTGAATCATGTGAGCATGAACACTGGATCACATGAGTATGAACACTGAATCACATGGAGATGAACACTGGATCACATGATAATGAATACTGGATCATTCTCAGGCATCTAATTCATTTTCGTACTGCAGGAGGTGATACTGGGGCAATTTGCCAAAATTACCTGTGGTATCTCAGTATGCATGGCCCGCTTTTCTAATCATGGCTAATCAAAAACAAGCAATACAGCAATCTAAAACCAAATGTAAGTCAATAAACACTTATTTTTGAAACCCCAATTTCAAACATGAATGGAAATAATTATCTCAAGTTATTCATTTGTAAACCTCCACAAAACAGTTTGCTTTCTAAGATCCATCTCTGATGAGATGTTGGAGTCATAAATAAAATTATTTGTTTTTGTGGACCTAACCACTTTCATAAAAGCGTTTGCAAAAGAATGCATTAGATTAATTCCATATTTTAATGAAATCATAGAATGAATGAGACAAGTGACAAGATCTTTACATCCCCAGAGACTAGTTTCAAAGAAACATATTACACCAATGGAATAGTGAGCATTATCAGGGGAATAATGAAATGACTTTATACTGTCCTTTTGCCAAAAGAAAAATATGGAAACTCCCAGGTGTCGACACCAAGGTGTTTTAAATTCCGCAGGAATGGGGCATTTTCTGCTCCGAGACACAATAAGAATTCGCATGCCGTCCTTCTCTCTTATAATCATTCATACACTGTAGTTGTCCTTGGACTATTGTCCCTTGCTTGAAAATTAAAGCTTCCCTGGATAATGCTTTATTGTTTCTTTTATATGATGGGTAATTCTTTTTTTTTTTAACACTGGTATGAAATTAATGCATCTCTACACTGTCAGGCTTATGGTAATTAATTATAGGAATACCATCATTTGCAATTAAAGCTGGATGGTAATTTGATTCTACAGCTGTATTTTTTAATTACTAAGGTATCGGTTGTACGCTTTATATTCACAGTGAACTTTGGTAAACTTTAGCTTTTTTTTTTTTTTTAAGACATATTGTTTTGTGTTTCCAAAGAACTTTCTATAGACCAGGCAGGTAACATTGAAGATCTATTGCCGTAGGAGTTAAAAAGCATTGCAATTTATCAAATGCTTGTTTACCAGGTGCTGTAAACCTCATATCTCTAGTGCTTCCAATGAAATGTGCTATTGTAATAAACACAAATATTGTTTGAAGTGTAAGTGTTTATTTTCTTGCTAGGATCTTTGTATTATTTTAGCAATCGAAATAACTACATTTCATAACACATGGTTTCCCGGAGAGGACACAACGGATGCCATAAAGATCTTATAGCCACAATATGTTACCCTGCATGGAACTCTCCTGACTTGTTTTCTTCTAACTAGGGCAATCAATGTGCCATTAAGTAGGAGTTAGGGCTGTAATCATCCCTGGGTTATGTCCGTAGGCAAGCAGCATAATCAAGCTTATTTAAAGTAATAACATGGTACATAGACCGCAGATGTGCTGTAACCCTGAGCAACCAGCGAGATCTTTGCTTATACTCGCTGAACTTGCAATAGACTGACGAAAGATAATATATATTTTCTTATAATGGATTACAGCATGTGCACGCTCCTTGCACCATGGTATGAACTGGCCCTAAATATTGTTTTCTCCTTATTTCCTGCATTCTGATTGTCTGCATTGATAAATAGGCAAGTTTAGATTATTATTCCATATTTTCTGCTCATACTAATGAAAGTAACAATCTTTTTCTTTACATAATAAAATGAAAACTGCGCAGCAGATGCAAGTGTTTGTGTCGCTGGCGGACATAATGGCGACACTGTCAATGTCGACACTTAACCTGCCGACTTAAAAATTTCGACAGGCTAAATGCAGACACTTACATTATGCAGACAAGTTGGCAATGTGTACAATGGCGGCAATCACAATGCCGATATTAAAAGACCAATGCTGGCGTGTCCGCCGGCCATACCCCAGACCCGACGACATTGGTCTTTTAATGTCGGCATTGTGATTGGCGACATGTACACATTGTCAACCTGTCGGCATAATGTGAGTGTTGGCATTTAGCCTGCCGGCATTTGTCGCAAATATGTACCCTACCCATTTGTGTATGGGCCTGATTCAAGTCTGAACACAAATTGTCAGCTGAATTTTAATAATTGGACGGAGGTGGTAATTAATAATTTCTTTACACTACAACCAGTTGTGAAGCGATTAATACGCAACGTAATTATTATCGTAACATTTAAATAAGTTTAGCGTATTTTCTATCTTTACATATAAAATCTAAAGTGGCGAAGAGTCTAATTAATGTTTCCAACATGTTAATTATGTCGAGTTTGGTCTTATTCCGATCACAATTGCATGAGAACGTTTCCGGGATTATTTATGTAGCGTTCGCACATTGGGAACGCTAGTTAAAAATAATATCACATTTCATACACCAAATAGCAAGTCCATACATGTTATAAAAGAACCGGTTTATACAGGTGTAGAAGCAGGAGCCTGAAGAAGGACACCTGGCCATCTCAAGGAACAATGACTAGAGGGATCAACCAATGGCACGTTGAGTTCTTGGGAGGTCATGACCCATCGGCCTATAAATGTGGACCTTAATACTGTCACTGTGTATTTTTGTGATGTCACTGGTTTTTGCAACTGTACTGTGTATAAATTGTTCACCTCTGGCTGTGGAAACCAGAGCGTTCTAATAGAAGCTTGTGTTGGTGCTAAAAGCAAGTGTGTATGCATACCAAAGTTTGTCTTGTTATACTATTTCAAATAAAACCTTTTGTGCTTTGGAACCACAGCAATTGCATTGGAGAATCTTTATTGCAAACGATAGATACAGACGTAACATGTCCATGATTTACGTGTTTAAAAATAGCATGGAACTATATTGTAGTTCAGCCTGTATTCAAACCAAAGAATATCTTGAGATTCATTGCGATTTGCATATGGTTGGATAAACAGTACTTTCCATACATAGACACACATAGCCAAATGAAGTCTATGCATATGTACAATAATTTCACAACAGAACACACATAACTTTGATTATAAATTAAAATAACTGCAAACCATATAATACATTTTAAAAATTTGTTTACAAATATATATTTTTTATAGTCCTTGCTAGCGTACTACCATACTCACGGTAAACACAGGATTTGAATCATCCGGATCTGCACATGGTCCTTTCTGTACATGGCCTACGTCAGTCCGTCCCTTTCCTTCCCTGTTCCACCTCTCAAGTCGTAAGTAGTCGTAAGTATTAGATGCGTACACATAACGTAAGTTTGGTTTCTGGACACATGCAATTTGAAATCAGGCAAGATACACTATGAAAACCATTGTAGAACCTTCATAGTCCCCAAACTCACCACGCCGCCCATTCTCTGCCAGTTATTACCTTGATTTGGCGTCAGGTGAAAGAGGTAGTCAGTTGCCCACACAGGGCAGCACCTTTTAGATGCTGAGAGCCATAGACATCATCAGAGGGAGTGATCGATGAGGGCATAGTCTCCCTCCCTCCAGGTGAGCTGCTCTGGAGAACGCTCACCTGACTCCTTCCTCCACTGATCACTAAAGCAAGGTAAGATATAGTGGAGACTGGGGGTGGGTGGGGGGGTGGGTAAAAATATTTAACAAGGGAAAGGGGGATTATATATGTAACATTGTGTGCGGGTGTCAGGAACCCCTCCAGCCAGTACAACAAAACCCAGAATCTGCTCCGAAAGTCTGGTGTTCACTGGAGCCCCTAGTGGTGGGGACAGACTTGGCTGCAGACAGACAGAGGGTCGTGAGATGTGTATTAACTGGGGAGAACCCAGGGATATTGTGAAATAGCATACAGCGGTGGTGAAGTCCAGGCAAAAAGGTCAGGGCTGGCGGCAAACAACAAATCCAGGAAACAGGCAGAGATCGAGGTCACAGGCAATACAGCAGAGTCCAGTACACGGTCCAAGGTCATACACAGCAAGATCAATCCAAAGGCAGAGAAGGGGAACTGAGCAGGGAGCAGGTAAGTATGCACAGAGCAGGAACTATAACCAGCAGTGAGTCCTCACTGCCTTAAATACTATGATGGACAAATCAGAAAGGAGGAAGACAGGGCTGACAATGAGCCTCAGGAGGCTGCTAATTAATTACTAGCTGGGAACTAGCATAGGTAATAAGATAACCAGGAAGCATGTATAAAAATAAAAGTGAACCAGTTTAAATAATATAGGAGCTCCCCCTGGTGTTGGAGGATGTCACTACACCCTCCTGCATCTATGCAACAAGGATAATCCCAAAGAATAAAACCAGAGCATAGAAATAGAGCACGCGCCCGGCTGCTAGATCACGCCAGGATGTGGCGTACCACCGCGGCTCGTGACAGCGGGTATGTGTGACAAGACGGAAGACAAGATATGTGAACCAGGAGTAGGGGAGAAGAATTTATGTTCACCCCTTACAAGAAACATGGGAGAAGATATTTTGGGAAGCTTAAAACAGATGTGCGGAGAGACACTTTTTCATCATTCACCTTGCAAGGGGCCCACCATGATTTCTGATCAGGGCCTGAAGAGTATCTGCTCATTAGAGAGAACTGTCTATCTATCTATCTAATTGCCCTGTACTATGTGGTGGCAATTATGGTGGAGGCAGATTGGGTTCCTGCTCCATCCTCACAATCATGGACCCATCCTCACTATCATAGCCCCATCTGTGCCGGATTATGAGTAGGAAAAGTGGCTGTGTGGATCTGTAGCTTTGCATTGGTCCACACACAGACACACCCCTCCTAGGCTCTGCGTAGCATCACATGATAGAAACACCTGAGATTTTTCTCGGCCGCTTTATTTATATTCAGTCTGAAAAATGATGCTGTCTTTCCTAAGATGAAGGTCAGTGTCTGATACATATCACTAAAAAAAAGAGACATAAATAGTAGAGATTTCGAACAGAGAATCTTCTATGGTCCAAAAATATATCATCAATAGACCGCGATTTAAATTTGTGGTTCAAAGTTTTGGCATTTGTGTTAAATATAGTTTTTGTTAATTAAACACTATTTAAATAATATTTTTAATTAATAGAAGATTTTAAGATTTTTTTTTAAATCAAACTTTGGTCACATTTCGTAATGAAAAACTGCCAATATGTATCTATTTTAGCTTGAAAATTGTCCAAAAGGCTCAAATATGTGCTACTTTCTCTAATTTAAATTTCATTTTTTTAATCAGTCTAAAATTTGAGAAAGTCCAATTTTTAAACTGAAAGCTGAGACTTTTGTGGGAGTCTCAGGGAAATGGCTGAAGCTTTGAAGTTTAATATATTTTCATTTTGCTTAGTATACACATTATTACCAACTCCATAAACCCCTAATTAAATAGAATATTGCATATTACCCACATAGTATTGATATTTACTCTAACCGACACACTGTTCAGCCACTGTTATCTTAAGAATATTTAAAACTTCTAAATAACTTGCATTTATTGGCTATATGACAATTGTGTATGCAAGTGGTTGATGTTTTTTTTTTTTTTACTTTTCTTCCAATTGTTATAAAACTAGAGCCATTTGTTTGGGAAAGGCTTCATTAGAACCACAGCTTTTTAAAAATAAAGAAAAATATTTTCATTACAATAACGTATTAAAACATGCAATTTTAGTCATTGATATCTAAGCTCACGTTGATAATCAATAATGTCAACGGAATTTCTACTTGGTGCCGAAGTATGGAGATGTGTGGTGCAAAGTAATTCCACCAGAAATTGCTTATGATGCTTTCTGGTTGATGCATATGAACCAATGACCATCACTAACAAATTGCTTTCTGTGCTAAGGAGAAAATGCAGAGCTCATGCCAAGGTAAAATAAAACAAACTAATTCTTCAAGGTCAGGTCAGGGAGCAACGGTAGAATACAATAAAAATGAAAGTGGTCATCAACATAAGATCATGATGTAATTACAAAACAGATACAAATCTCAGAGGTCAGAGTCAAAACCAAAAGTCGCTGGTTTGCAGACAAGAAGAAATTTATATAGAATAGGGATCAGGGGTCTGGGGCTTGTTAACAGCTGTTGGTTTTTAATGGAGCTTCAAAGATCAAGGGGTATATTTACTAAACTGCGGGTTTGAAAAAGTGGAGATGTTGCCTATAGCAACCAATCAGATTCTAGCTGTCATTTTGTAGAATGCACTAAATGAATGAAAACTAGAATCTGATTGGTTGCCATAGGCAACATCTCCACTTTTCAAACCCGCAGTTTAGTAAATCTTGTCCCAAGTCTGCAAAGGTAGGATGGTAATGGGGAGCACTATGTTGTTTAAAACACAAGGATCAACGTTCAATGTCCTACAGATGTATACCATTGCTCAATCATTTAGCCACAAATGATAGATTTCTTATCTCTTGAAACACATAAACTACCTGTGCGCACCTACTTTCATCACACAAAGGGACATCCTTGTGGTTTACTGTAATTGACTCAGTGTCTCTTCCTAGCCTTAAGAGCAAAAGATCCCATGGGGAACCATGACCTAGAAAACAAACTTGGAGGGCAAAGGTCAGCATTCACGCATGCAGATGGAGTATCCTATGTTGCACCATTGATTCACTGGGCTCGACATACTATACATCATTATGACACTTTCCAATTAAGTGAATGTGATAAGCTTTAAAATCAGCACAATACACTAGACAGATATGATAAGGCAGTGTAAGCTCTTCTTTCACCCTCGCTACGCAGTTAAACCTTCACCCTAATTTATGGCAAGCACATCTTTAAATTAATATCTTCAACACCTCTGGACATCAGAGCAGCGCTATCCATTGTGGATTTGGAGTGGACTTGGGGTACAAACTCTACAGAGCTTAACCCCTCAAGGTTCATCCAGACAGCTAATTAAAGTACAGATCAGCAGCAGAAGCAACATTTAGAAATATTAAATTCCAAGGACCGCTGACCCAGGCCTCGTAATTTCCCATCATTAATATTTGAAAATAGGTTCTCTGCAAAAAAAGAAATGATTTATGGCCATGAAGTAAAAATGAATGTTTCTTTGCTGTATTTTTCTTAACTTGTCTACATGTTTACCACATAATGACATTATACAATGTTTGTCTGCCATAAAAAAAAATGCCCATAGGAGTTGTCTCTAAAATTGAGACTTATTTATCCTACTGTAACTTTTTTGGCAACAATACTGAACCAAAGCAAGCCGTTTGTATATGACATGAAACCACCAATAATTAACTAATTATCATGGAACTGGTTCCAAAGTCTTCTTTGGTCTCTCGAAATCTGCTTATTATAAATTTTTACTTCCAGCTCTCAGTAATCCGAACAGCCTATTACACTAGCCATTGTATTTTTGGTTGCGTGCTTTGAAATGACCACTCATCAGCATTACATCACATCCTCCAATTATATCAGCAGAGCTTAAATCACAACCACATTGAAAAACAGAATATTAAAGGAAAGTTATCTTGAAACTGAAAGTACTTTATAAGCCTCGATGAATCACCTTAGTTAATATGTTTGTGTTGGGTGTTGCAAGCTGCGTGATGACTGATCATTTGCATTGAATGGCGTTTGGAAGGTCTGTGTTGACTGATCATTTATAGGGCCTGTTGTTTGGAAGCCCTGAACCACTGAGTTATCATTGACAATGAATGAAGTAATGACCTTTTTATTACTTATTTGAGCTAAGCAGCTTTTGTGTTACTTTAAATTCAAGTTCAAGTTTCAAGACCAACGCACTCTGTAGATTTCCATTTGGAGACGCAGCGCACCTAGGTTTGGGCAATGGTGTTCACGTTTACAGGGCTGAAGAGCGGAGTTTGATGGAGTGAGTGCATTCCTTGCAAAGTTCTTTGCAATTAGTTCTTTGATGAGTAGATAATTATCCTTATAACCACCAACAAGGAGTACCAGGGGGTGCCCAGTGGTAACCAGCATTGGACCAGTCACCTTGTTTTTCGGGCAACTCCGTAGATAACCGGAATTTTCAGCCTCCATGCCACAGGATAATAAATTGCATCTGATGTCTAGGGGTATGCAAACTGCACCAAAAAACGCCCTTTAGTAAATCTACCCCTGTGCATTTTTTTTAAATGAAGGGAAATCATAAATGATTGCACAACACTATAGTATATACACTACATTTATAATACAAAACAGATATTTGTCATTTAAAAACAGTCTGTAATCTACAAACAATGTCAATACCCTGCATTGAGCTTCTGGACATCACAGTGATGTCCAACTTGCAATATTTTGCTTATTAATTAAGGTGTTTATTTTAATTGATATATCACCTAACAATTTCAAAATATAGGGTAATCACATATGCAGTATATTACCCCTGTATGCAGCTATATTAAACATTCTGGATCTCTTTGTTAGGCTACTATTACAGTATAAGTGTCTGGAAATATACAGCCCTTGGCAGACTCACATATCTTAATGTAAAAGTAGTAGTATTCATGCTGAATGATATTCTGCTGCAGGATCATTAGGCTGAAATACTTGCTCATTAGAAGTCATTATGCTAAACGGGAATGTGAAATTTGCGCCTATGAGACGTGAGCAAGTCGGTGTTTGACTGACTCCCAAGATCACATGACGCCGAAGATAAAATATAGTTACCGAAGCGACGCTCATTATTGTAGGGAGCATCCAGGGACACTTAAAGGGATTATTGAATAAAATGTGGCAGGTTGAACACTGTGCTGTAACCCATTGAAGCCAATCATGTGTCAGCCTTTATTAACCTGACTACACACAGCACAGATAATAACTGACATTCGATTGGTTGCTAGACTGTTAGAGCGCATAGTTATTTTTTGCACAAGTTAATTAAATGAATCCCTGATTACGTAGTGTAGAAATGGTGAAAGGTATTATATTTTTGAATACCAATACACTGTTCTGTCACAGAGGATTTTGATAAGCAAATGTGTGCATCCATCCAGAAGAGTAAATGACATAAATAAGCGGCAAACACAAGCAAGTGACCCGGGAAAAAGGAGCGTGACCAATCTGTGCCCAAGTAGTTTGTCTAATGTGGATTTGGTTTTATATAGCTAATGAAAGCTATGAAAGTTTGTTAAGTCAAAGAACACAACACCTATCTTTCTAGTATATAAAGCAAAGGCTATTCTAGGGACCGATATACAATACAGGTATCATTCTAGTAACCTCTATACAGGCCCGGCGCTCCCATTAGGCAAGGTTAGGCACTTGCCTAGGGCGCCGGGCTCTGGAGGGCGCCTGGAGGGCACAGAACTGGAAATTAATTTTAAAACTGTGCGGCGACCGCTGACCATACCTGTCACGGCCGCTGCACAGCATTCAGATGCATGGGGAGGGGGGGGAAGAGGCTATTGCTCACCACTGCCGCCTCTCTGCTCCGTCTCCTCCCCTCCACTTACTAGTGTCAGTGAGTGGAGGGGAGGAGACGGAGCAGAGAGGCGGCGGTGGTGAGACAAGGTAAGAAAAGACGGGGTGAGGGGGGAGGAGGGCGCCGATTTTTGCGGGGGGGGCGCCAATTTTGCCTAGGGCGCCATGGACCCTTGCACCGGCCTTGCCTCTATACCATATATGCAGCATTCTAGTGACCTCTACACAGGCAGCATTCTTTTGATCTGTATATAATACAAATTCTAGTAACTTATATACAATACCCAGAGCCTTATTGTGACCTTTATAGAATACATAGAGCATTCTAGTGACCTCTATACAATACAGAACCTTTTAGTGACCAATTTGCAATACAGAGAGAGTATATTAGTAAACAATATATAAGAAAGAGAACATCCTGGTGACCTCTATACAACACAGAGAACATTTTAGTTACTTCTTTACCATAAAGAGAATATTATAGTGTTCTCTATACAATGCAGAGAGTATGTTGGTTACTACTGGTCAAACCACAATGCATGCTAGTGACTACTGCTAGTGACTACTGTTTAATTCTCAACCCTGTTCTGGAGGTGACTATAAAATGCAGATCACCCTAAATCTCTGGAGGCTTTACAATACAGACGCCAGGGGGTAAATGTATCAAGCTGAGAGTTGACCGGCGGGTTTGAAAAACCAATCAGATTCTAGCCATCATTTATTTAGTACATTCTACAAAATGACAGCTAGAATCTGATTGGTTGCTATAGGCAACATCTCCACTTTTCAAACTGGCAGGAAAACTCTCAGCTTGATACATTTACCCCCAGATGTCTGGAAGTTTAACTATACAGATCCCAGATCTTTGATGACCTTACTTTACCAACTTCATGTTTCTGGTAATGTTCTAATGCAGTAATATCATAGAAATCGTCAACTTAGGGATCTCATAGTGACTTGTAAAATATGAAGTTATGTCACTGGGTACTGTACAAACTACTATACCTATACAAAATACTTTGGATGTTTTAAAACTGAACTAAACTTTCTTTATCCAATTTATAGAGGTGCAGATTAACTTTCTTTCCATTTTAAGTATATGTTTTCGCAGTTCACAGAGCTTAGAGACATAACTCAGCAGTTGCCAGGCTATAAAATGCCATTCCCTCTAGAAACCGTTGTCAGTGTGGAATATTTACACTGACCTCAGCTGAGGGATATATGCAGCAGACGTAGACCTTTACCACTCAGAGAAAGGAATACATGACATTGCTTATGCACACTGAACGGCCATAACATAATCCACTCACAGGAAGATGGGAAGGGTGATAAATTATAGTAATGAAGGATATGTACAGCTCCATATTAATGCCGTGCCTCGCAGCTTCAGGACTACACAAGTGCTGCAGTCATTAGAGAATAGAATGGGATATAACATAAATATGTTCTGATTCCTTTAGCCAAGAATATCTGTGGATTCTCAACTGTTTGTAGAGCTGTTACCTGGTAATAGTTGTAGAAACAAAGAGAAGGAGAGTGCGTTGCTAGGGCACCCAAGAAACCAATATAATACAGTATATCTAAAGTTTATTGATATACATTAAAAATATTCAAAAATATCATTCTAAATAATTTTGATCTTTTAGAGCAGAAAATTAGCAAAATATTAAAAACATGAATGCGGAAATGAAACCAAAACATAAACTGGTAAAACCAGAGGTAAATACCGCTAGATCGCGCCACAGAGCGCTGTATTATATACTTATTGGTATCTGGAGAGAAACTGTGATGAGATCCCCATCGTTCGTACGAGATCTTAATATTGTCTTAATTAAATAAGTGATATGTTTTTCACTGTCCAGATAGGAAACTCTATCCAATGTAACACTCATAAATATAGTATACATATTCCACAGACATTGGGAGATTCTAAAAAAGGACCCAGTTATAGGAGCCAATTTACCTGAAAAACCTATGTTTGTATACAGATAGGCTCCCAACATTAGAGACAAAATAGTCAGAAGTGTAACGTTTGACGTCTCTAAACCTTATGTTAAAAGTAAAGGGTTCTATAGATGTGGGTTATGTGTCATGTGCAGAAATACTCCATCGGAACATATGAAAATGGAGTTTAAAGTGTCTGAACAAACATATCTCATTAATCAATTCATTACATGCAATGTAACGAATGTTATCTATGCCATTGAGTGTAGTTGTAAACTTCTATATGTAGGGAGAACTACTAGACCTCTGAAAATCAGGGAACATGTGAATAATATTTGGAAAGGTCTTGAGACCCCATAATCTCTCAGACCATTTTAAGAAGTTCCATCAATGCAACCCTAAAGAAATAATCAGATTCTGGGGGATTGAAAAAATTGAACCGAATTGGAGATATAGAAATGTCATACAGAGGCTAGCTAAAGCGGAGATGAGGTGGATTTATCAGCTTAGAACCTTGGAACCTAGAGGTCTGAATGCAGACTTTGAATTAAAATGGTTTCTATAATTCACATTTTTGATGTATTTTGAGAAGTGATAGGAATGTCATTTCAATGGACCTCGGTCTATATCCCTGGAGGGTTGGGGAGCTTAGGAATTTGTATTTATGTATCTACCACCTGTTTAATTCTAAATCTCATTAATCTGTCATTTATATATGTTTTTACTGTTCCTCTTACATTCATGAATGCTATTGTGGATGCCGTTTGAAACTGAGCCTTATACCTATATATCGATTTATAAGTCTGTATACCTACCACGCATGCGCAAGGAATTCTGTATCCAAGCCTCGATCTGAAGTATAAGAGGATCATGTGACTTCCGCTGTGTACCGTGTAAACGGAAGTTGAGTTACGTGAACTGTGTCTTTGATCCGATTGTGCGGGATTGGACATAATGGACTTTAAAAGGGACACCACATTAACTGCTGGATACCTTGACAAAGATTCCTGGACGGAATCGAAACGCGTTGGTCTGGAGGGGCAGTTCATCGTGGAGATCTGTGTTCATCAATGGTGATATTTCTCCTGTTGTTTTAACACTTGCATCAAGATTTTTTGTGGTACGCAGATAAGGAGCATAGGTACCTCTTTTAATAAATGGTATTATACTATGTTTGCTCTGTTCTTCCATTCATGCGAGGGGCTGCATTTCTATGGAAGCAAGTTTTGTGAATATCTGACAAATTTGATGTGCCTGATTTCAAGTGGAATCTTGTAAGCATAATCCCTGAGGGGGTCCCCTTCACGTGGTGGAATTTGAGAAGATCTCCATTTATTCACTTAGATAAAGGGCTCCCTTTTTGGAAAGGATATACAGTGTTTACTGTACTACTCTATGTATGGTTTTATCTCTCTTTTTTTAGAACCTCCTGTTGAAATTGTCTATGTGAAACCATAATAGCGCTATAAGGTATCTATCCTTTTATACTCACAAATATAGGTCAATTAAGATGTTATCATTGGAACTTTATCCTTCTTTCACACCAAATACTTCCAGGTATAATGCTTTATAAATAATCTGAAGGGCACATCAATATCTTTGTACAATGATGTACCCTTTTGTGATTAAATATAAATAACCAAAACATTTCCCTTATTTTTCGGGTGACCATTTGGTCAATGATTATGAAGGCACACTGGTATTATATCCAGTGTTCCTTACTCAAGCTACGGCAGTGCTAATATAGATCCACTCAAAAGGATTCATTTTGAGTGGATCTATATTTTGAGTGGATCAACGCACTGGGTCAACACACTCTCCTTCTCTTTGTTTCTATACCTGATATATGTGTGTGGGGGCACCACTCTGTGGAGGTTGGTAAAAAATAATGACAATCTAAAAATACTTTATTAATAAATGAAACCATCCCTCCAGGGAGTCCTTGGAACCACCTGGTGCGGTATATTTCCATTTTACTCGATGAAAGTTGATACCTTTTTTTCCTTAACAACTATGTGTCAATTATGAAGTTGCAAAAATGCAGTCTCGCAGCACCAATGTAGGCTGATTTTTCTAAATGTACCGGTCAGCATTCTAGTGATCGATATACAAATACAGACAGCATTCTATTGACCTCTATATAATACAGGTAGCATTCTAGTGACTTCTATACAATACAGACAGGATTCCAATGACCTCTATACAATACAGAGAGCATTCTAACGAGTGAGATACAATACAAGCAGCATTCGAGTGACCTCTAAAAATTACAGGCAACATTCTAGTGAACTCTATACATTACAGTCAGCATTCTCGTGACCTCAGTACAGTACAGGCAGCATTCTAGTGACATCTATACAAAACAGGCAGCATTCTAATGGCGTCTATACAATACAGGCAGCATTCTAGTGACCTCTATACAATACAGACAGTATTCTAGTGACCTCTATACAATACAGTGAGCATTGTAATGAATTATATAGAATACATGCAGCCTTCTAGTGACCTCTATAAATTATAGGTAGCATTCTATTGACCTATATATAATACAGGTAGCATTCTAGTGACCTCTATACAATACAAGCAGCTTTCAAGTGGCTTCTATACAATACGGACAGCATTCTAGCTACCTCATACATTACAGGCTACATTCTAGTGACTTCTATACAAGACAGACAGTATTCTAGTGACCTCTATACAATACAGCGAGCATTCTAATAAACAATATACAATACAGGCAGCATTCTAGTGACTTCTATACAACACAGGCAGCATTCTAGAGACCTTTATACAATACAGAGAGCACTGTAATGAATTATATAGAATACATGCAGCCTTCTAGTGACCTCTATAAATTATAGGTAGCATTCTATTGACCTATATATAATACAGGTAGCATTCTAGTGACCTCTATACAATACAAGCAGCTTTCAAGTGGCTTCTATACAATGCGGACAGCATTCTAGCTACCTCATACATTACAGGCTACATTCTAGTGACTTCTATACAATACAAGCAGCATTCTAGTGACTTCTAAACAATATAGTTAGTACTCTAGTGACCTCTATACAATACAGGTAGCATTCTAGTGACTTCTGTACAATACAGGCAGCATTCTAGAGACCTCTATACAATACAGAGAGCATTGTAATGAATTATATAGAATACATGCAGCCTTCTAGTGACCTCTATAAATTATAGGTAGCATTCTATTGACCTCTATATAACACAAGTATCATTCTAGTGACCTCTATACAATACAGGCAGCTTTCAAGTGGCTTCTATACAATACCGACAGCATTCTAACTACCGCTATACATTACAGGCTACATTCTAGTGACTTCTATACAATACAAACAGCATTCTAGTGACTTCTAAACAATATAGGTAGTACTTTAGTGACCTCTATACAATACAGATAGCATTCTATTGACATCTATACAATACAGGCAGCATTCTAGAGACCTCTATACAATACAGAGAGCATTGTAATGAATTATATAGAATGCATGCAGCATTCTAGTGACCTCTATACAATACAGATAGCATTCTAGTGACATCTATACAATACAGGCAGCATTCTAGTGACCTCTATACAATACAGACATCATTCTAGTGACTTCTATACAATGCATGTAGCATTCTAGTGACTTCTATACAATACAGGCAGTTTTCTAGTAACCTCTATACAAGACAGAGAGCATTAAAGTGACCCCTATACAATACAAAGATAATTTTAGTGGCTGATAAAAAAACACACAAAACATTATGGTGACCTCTATAGAATACTATCCTATAAATATTACATAGGTCGCCACTTACAGATGTCACAGAGGACTTTGATAAGCAAACGTGTGCATCCAGAAGACTAAATGACATAAATGTGATACAGGATACATTGGCAGTCCACTCTCGTGACTTTAAGATATAAATGGAGCTTCTAAAGGCAGAATTTTAGGAGAAAAGAATAATATCTGCAATTAATTAAGGAGATGGTCCCAAAATGATAGTAAACCAAAGTATCACACGCCGTTTATCTGTTTTTACTTTGCTTACAATTAATTTCTGACCCAATACAAGGCAATCAGAATAATTCTCTGGATCAATCACCCAAACTGATTAATTTGTTCATTATAACTATTGATACTCTTCCTCTAAGAAAGGCATCCAATCAATTGATAAATCCATTCAGTGATTCTGCCATTACTACCTCCCTCGGCGCTGACTTCTACAGTGTAACAGCCACAAATCCCTTTCTATGCTGATAACATTGTCCCTCTGGCCGCAGAGATGCCACAGCCGTAGGTGTAAAAACCTTGTCAGACCAATCTTTGTCCTACCCTTCAATTTATTTTTAGACATTAATTAGGTCACCTCTAAAGTAAATAGCTCAGGCTTGTCAAGTATTTCATTCAAATTTAGCTTATTACTTACTCTAAATTAATCCATATCACTTTTTTTTTAACATGGTAGCCCTCCCAGAACATTCTGACAGTTTTCTTAGACACAGGAGTCTGAATTTATATACAATAGTTATGATGATGATGATGATCATCATTTATTTATATAGCGCCAACATATTCCGTAGCGCTTTACAATTGGGGACAAACACAGTAAACTAATAAACAAACTGGGTAAAACAGACAAAGAGGTGAGAAGGCCCCGCTCACAAGCTACAATCTATGGGACAATGGGAGTTTGATACATGAGGTTAAGTCTACATTTTGCATTTCGGCCCAGCCAGACTGCAAAGGTAAAAGTGACTCATAAGCTTAATGATGTGGTGTAACCAGTAAATTGCAGACCTTCCGGATCTCAGTCGGTATTGGACGAAAATGCAGTCAGCTGGTAACTTTTATCGCTATGTGGGTGTGGTCATTACACAGTTACATTAATGGAGTGCCCTGAGTTCATTGGACAGTTGGCTCTGTCAAATATGCCAACCAACAAGTAGAATTCAATGTGTATGTCTACCTTAATTTGCATTCCAATGGGACTATCTAATCAGATATGCCTGCAAGCTAGTTAGATACAGTACTTAGGGGCCTATTTGCTATTTTCGGCAATGCTGCCCCGTTAAGTATCATCTGCCATGACAGCGATGATAGATGACTTAATGGGGGCAATTTTCTAATAAGTCAGATCGGGACAGCGCGTCCAATAGGAAGCTGTCCCGGATATGACAGTCCCAATATCACCTAACACTTGTGATCAATTTAAGACACCAATGAGTACTGTAGGAGAAAAGTAAAAAATATTAATTAATATACATCTATGTATGTGCTAAGCAGATAAACAGGCGTATTTGCAGGAAATATTAGCCCCAATGTCTTCAGTAAAAGACAGAAAAATAGTCTGGATGCCATTCAATGAACTAATCCCAAAATAAATTAATAATTGCATTAATCACAGCAAATATTAAAGCACATGTTGCTTTCCTCTTTTTGTTCTATTTCTATGCTCATTTAAATGATTAATTAGTGAACATTGGAATAATTTTAAAAAGTCAATTTTGATGTATTTTGACATACTGCAAAATTATGCTAAAATATCTTTATAACGTGTCTGTTTGACTAGTCACTGCTTGACTATTTAAATATCGGTGAATATATTTAATTTCTCAGTTCCTGTAAAAGTAAAGTGACTGAAAATATAGAGATACATGTAAAGGGTGATAAAAAATAATTTTGCCGCTGAGTTTTAAGGAGAGGTGGATAATGAGTCCTCGGTGCAGGGCGTCACTCGGAGGCTCGGTGATGGCGGATTATGGTGGAGGTTGTATGGGGCGCCTGCCTAGGGTTCATGGCCCTGGCCCTAGCCGCGCATCCATGGTCCCTATGAACTGGATAATGAGGCAGGGGGAAGTGAGTGTGTAACGCTTGCGGGCCCTGTTCCCCACTCTAACTATAGGGCCTTGTGCCCTCTTTATTGGGCCTTATGCCCCTCTCTAACTATAGGCTTTAAGCCCAGCTAACTAGGGCCATGTACCCGACGTGCCCACGGGCCTTGTGCCTGACCTAACTGCAGGGAATATACTTACCTGCTCCGCGCAGGATTCTCAACTTGCCCCCGACATCTTTCGCCTCCGGGTCTACCAGACCCTCCAGCCGGCGGAGCCTCTTCTACTCTTCAGCACGCAGCTTCCTGCTGTCTTCTGGGTGGGTCATTCCTAGCCCCTACAGAGGCTCGCCGCTGACGACTTTGGCGCCGTCTTCGCATGGCAGGATAGCTCCTAGGCCTTTACAAGGGCACCCTGCCATTTCCGCTGGCGTCTTCTTGTCTTTTCGCGCCCAACGTCCAACGATGTCCTCCTCCTTCTGCTCCGCCAGCGAACATCTCCTAAAATGGCGGCCGCCGCGAGCATGGGGCCTCATCTCAACAAGTGCCAATAGCATTCAAATTTTGCACTTGCAACTAGGGGAAATCCACATGTCAATCCGCCTCCCTAGACTGCATGCCTAGCACTGATTTGCTATGCACAGGCAAAAGCAGATTTGCTATGCACAGGCAAAAGCGGGACGTCCTGGGGCCAGAAGTTCTCTCGGTGGCCTTGATGGTAACTCCACTTTTTATAAACTTTGCAAAGATGAATACTTGCAGAGCACAAGGATCCACTGTGCACGTAAGTTTCCACCAGGGCACATACGTTTGAGTAACAAAATGTCTACGTTTGTGGAGGAGGAGAGTTGTGTATAGGCAAAGAGGAGGACTTGAGTAGAGTGAAGACGTTTTCAATTTATGGAAGCACTACAGAAATAAGATAAGGGGTTGAAGTGGGAACATTTTCAATGGTGTTCCTTGTCATGCACGGCCATTCCCTCTCTACAAAGGGACTTGAATTGTGCACTAGCTCAGAGTTGGTGAAGAACGGGTACTTGATACTCTCAGTGCACAATTTATAATAATGCAATAAAAAAATAATTCAAATTGGCAGTGCCCACATCCCTGAACTCTTTAACTAGCCCCAGTGCTAAAACAACCTGGGTTGGTTTCCACTTTAGCAAGGAGACCATGAGCGTGCCATCCCTCTGTTGTAGTCAGAACGCAGGCATAGGGCTAGATTTACTAAACTTTGGAAAAGTGGAGATGTTGCCTAAAGCAACCAATCAGATTCTAGCTTTTATTTATTTAGTGCATTCTACAAAATGACAGCTAGAATTTGATTGGTTGCTATAGGCTACATCTCCACTTTTTCAAACCCGCAGTTTAGTAAATATACCCCCTAGTCTCCTTATGTGAGTTGCACAAAAACCTCCCCCCCCCTCTCATAGGCTATAGTGGCCAGGGTAATTGGCTGTTTTCTGTCCCCTCCCTCCATAGAGGCACCAGCTTTGTGCTATCCACTTTAGCATTTCACTATAGCTGGAGTTCAACATTTAGTTTTATGTGTTTTTACTTAAGCTGATATTCCCACCTGTAATCTCGCAACTCAGAGGTGGAACTTCTGCCATAGCAGGGCTTTGGGACATGGAATAATCTAAAAAAATACTTAGTACAAAAATACCTATTAAAATTATTAAAAAAAAGCCAAAGTAATAAAATGAATCTCCCTTGAAAAAAAAGAATCTCCCGTTCTTCAAGCTTGATAAAGTAAAGTAAAAAACATTACAAATTACCCAACGCTTTTTTGTCCCCCCCTATTTTGCGAATATCAGCCTAAGCTGGCTGCACTAGGGTTAATCTGTTTAAATATATTATTTATTTATTTATTTAATTACTGTATTGAACCGGCAGGTCGGTGGGGGTGAAGCACTGTACTGTGTCAGCTATATTGTAGGGGGAGGTTTGGGGTTAATGTTTGTGTGTGTTTTTTTATTTTGATATTAACTATTTTGTTCCGGCGGCCACAATACATTGCTCTTTGAATGTCGACATTGTAACTGTCGACATTCACAATATCAACATATTAAACATGTCAACAGAATGAAGCTGTGGACAGTCTGACTTATTTTGGTGTCGACAGTCTGACTGTTGACAGATTCACCATCGCTATATCGTACCAAAGCTTTCATTAATACTCTGTAGGTAAGAAGAAAATAAGAATAGAAGAGTCAAAGGACTACAGTGAAAATTAAAGTATTTATATTTATTTGCACTTTGGGGTCACTAACAGCACTGGAATTCTTTTTTCCTATTTATTGATTGTATTACCTTTGGGATGTATGTGTGATTTCCAAAGGGAATCTGGAATGCAGTTGGTTTGGGCACTGTGAGAATTTGTACACTTATTTTACGTTTAAATGATAGAAAAGTGTCAGAACACACAGTACATGGCAGCTTGCCGCGTATGGGGCTGCATAGCTGCAAACTGGTCAGAGTCCCCATGCTGATCCAAGTCCAATAAGTGCCTACAATGGGCACGTGAGCACCAGAACTGGACCATGGAGCAATGGAAGGAGGTTGCCTGATCTAATGAATCATGCCATGTGGATGACCGGGTGCTCTTGCGCCGTTTACTTGGGAAAGAGATGGCACCAAGATGTACTATAGGAAGAAGACAAGCCGGCGAGGCTGTGTCATGCTCTGGCCAATGTTCTGGTGGGAAAACCTTGGACCCTGGCATTCATGTGGATGTTACTTTGACACATGCTACCTACCTAAACATTGCTGCAGACCAAGTACACCCCTTCATGGCAGCAGTATTCCTTGATGGCAGTGGCCTCTTTCAGCAGGATAATGCGCCCTGCCGCACTGCAGAAGTTGTTCTGAAATGGTTTGAGGAACATGAAAAAGAGTTCAAGGTGTTGACTCGGCCTCCAAATTCACCAGATATCAATCTGATCGAGCATCTGTGGGATGTGCTGGAAAAACAAGTCTGAGTCATAGAGGCCCCACCTCGCAACTTACAGGACTTGTAGAATCTGCTGCTAACGTCTTGGCGCCAGATACCACAGGACACCTTCAGAGATCTTGTGGAGTCCATGCCTTAACGGGTCAGAGCTGTTTTGTTGGCATGAGGGGGACCTACACAATATTAGACAGGTGATTTTAATGTTGTGGCCGATTGGTGTATGTTGATCTATAGAAGCTTCTAAAACTCCTGAACCAAAAAATATTACTTTGTCTCTTAATTCCTTCAGCCACCGTCCTCCTTATCAGCAGTCCACACATATTGTGCTGTGTTGTTAGCATGCAACGTTCTCCTTAGCAATTCTGCTATCAGACAATACAATGGATGAGGAATCGTGGGGGACTTTTCAAAGTTAAATTAAATTTATGTATGAGATCTGGTGAGGATTTGAGGATTACTAATAGAGCTGCTTAGGTTGGTTTCTTATTCTGAGGTTTTTAGTGTGACATTGGGATTATTGTCTTGGTGTATTATATTGCTGTCTATGAGGAAAAAGTGGTTCCTTCATTTGCATAATTAGTCTGAATTTCAAGTCTCAAATTAATTAGAGGAAAGAAAAACAGAAAGTTTGTATATAGAGATCATCTGCAAAAATGACATTACAGTCTTAAAGGGTTTGCAAACAAGATTGTTATTGTTCATGTATCTTTTTTTAGAGGTTGTTGCTGCTAATGCCCCACGGTGTATACTTTTGCGCAGGGTGACATCAACAAATTTATCTTCCCAGCTTAATCCTCATTGGATCAACAGTTCACACTAAAATATCAGATTGAAAAATTTTGGGGCAGGTTTATTAAAGGTTCTAATTGTTAGGCTGACGGTCTGATCACCAACTCACAGAACTAGTTAGCGGAAGTCTTCGCCTATAGCAGCCGCCTTTCCCTTAGAGCTTTATATGCTCACCGGTACTCATATGCCCCCAGGACTTAACTCCAGACGTAGTGGGAGTTAGTAATACAGGCCCCTAGCGGCAGGCCAAGAGGCTGGATAAAAGGCAACAGATAGTCAGACGGTAGCCGAGGTCAAGGGTCACAGGCAAGCAGAGTAATCAATAACACGCCAAAGGGTCACGGTCACAGGCAACGTAGCGGTGTCCAAAGTACAGGCCAAAGGTTCAGGGTCACAGGGAAACAGGCAGAGTCCAAAGTCCAGGCAGGGGTCATACACAGAAAATCCAACAGAGTATCCACAGGACAGGGTACAACAGACAGGAGCAGGTCAGCAAGACTGGGTCAGAAGCGCTATAACCGGCAGTGAGGCTAAACTAGAATCCACCAATCAGGGCTTTGCCCTGTAATAACCCTCAGGGCCAGACTAATAGGCACTATATCAATCAGCCCGCAGGCTGGGACAAGGTCAGCACATGCGCCTGGCTGTACTGCCTGCCGGGGCGCGCTGTCAGGGATACACGGCTTCCGGTCGTTGCCTTGGCAGCGATCGGACTGGCTGGAGGAAGTGACCTCCCGGTCATCAAGGAGACGACAGGGACGCCAGGTGGGGCTGGAGCTGATTCGCGGCGGTACCCGTGGCTGCCGCGGCTCCTAACCAGGGCCGGTGCTAGGGTCCACGGCGCCCTAGGCATTTTTAAAAAAGCGGCGCCCCTCCCCCCCCGCAAAAATCGCCCTCCTCCCTCCTCTCCTTACCTTGTCTCACCACCGCCGCCTCTTTGCTCCGTCTCCTCCCCTCCACTCACTGACACTAGTAAGTCGAGGGGAGGAAACGGAGCAGATAGGCGGCGGTGGTGACAAAATAGCCTCTTCTCCCCCTCCCCGTCCATCTGAATGCTGTGCGGTGGCCGTGACAGGTATGGTCAGCGGTCGCCGCACAGTTTTAAAGTATTTTAGAATACTGTGGCACCCTCCAGGCGCCCTCCAGAGCCCGGCGCCCTAGGCAAGTGCCTAACCTTGCCTAATGGGAGCGCCGGGCCTGCTCCTAACAGTAATAAGCAGAAGTGGAAGTGTTGTCCGTGGCAACCAATCAAACTCTAGCTATCATTTCCTAGAATGTACTAAATAAATGACAGCTAGAATCTGATTAGCTGCTATGGACAATACATCCACTTTTCCTTTTAAAAGCTTTAGTAATTCAACCCTTCTGTACTACCTTGTGTAACCAACTGTCTTTCAGCTATCTCCACATGGATGTCCCAATGCTCAACATATCCAAAACAGAACTTTTGATGTTCCCTCCTGCCAGATTCACAGCCTCCCCTCAAATCCCCCTCACTATCAATAACATCATAGTTTTCCTCAGTCTCCCAAGCCCGCTGCCTTGGTGTCACACCCGACTCCGCACTCTGCGGTGTCACATCCAAACTCTCTCCCAGTCCTGTTGATTCCACCTTAAAAATTTTGCCATAATCATCATCATCATCATCATTTATTTATATAGCGCCAACATATTCCGTAGCGCTTTACAATTGGGGACAAGCATAATAAACTAATAAACAAACTGGGTGAAAGAGACAAAGACCTGAGAAGCCCTGCTCGCAAACTTACAATCTATGGGACAATGGGAGATTGACACATGAGGTTAAGTCCACATTTTGTATTTTGGCCCAGCCAGGCTGCAAAGGTAAAAGTGACTCATAGGCTAATTGATTCTGTCACACAACAATGTTGGTCAGGGGGTAGTTGTCTTGTGTAAATTGTGTAACAGGCGGTAATACGCTAAGGTAGTGAGGTTAAGAGGGTGGTTGAGGAATATTATAAGCTTGTCTGAAGAGGTAGGTTTTCAGAGAACGCTTGAAAGCTTGTAGACCAGAGGAGAGTCTTATTGTGCGAGGGAGAGAATTCCATAGAGTGGGTGCAGCCCGAAAAAAGTCCTGTAACCGGGAATGGGAGGATGTAATGAGGGTGGATGAGAGACGCAGATCTTGTGTAGAACGGAGTTGCCGAGTTGGGAGATATTTTGAGACAAGAGAGGAGATGTATGTTGGTGCAGCTTTGTTGATGGCCTTGTAAGTTAGTAAAAGTTTTTTATATTGTATTCGGTAGAAAACAGGCAGACAGTGTATAATGCACTCTTTTCTTACACAACATGCTACCAAAACTCTTATCCATTCTCTCATCATCTCCTGTCTTGACTACTGCAACCTCCTGCTATCTGGCATTCCTGACACCCATATATGCACGCTTCAATCCATCCTAAATGAGGCTGCAATCTGATTTTTCTTTCTTACCGCTCCACATCTGCTGCACCACTTTGCAAATCCCTACACTGGCTCCCTGTGTCCTCCAGAATACATTTCGGACTACTCACCCTTGCTTACAAAGCCCTCAACAACACCATCCCTCCATACATGTCAAATCTCATATCAAAATACTTTCACTCCCACCCTCTTAGATCCACCTCTGACCTGTGTCTCGTCTCTGGTAACCACCTGTCACTCCCACCTACAAGACTTCTCCCGTGCTGCTCCCCACTTATGGAAATCTCTACCACACTCAATCAGACTTTCCCACAGCCTTCAAATCTTTAGATGTTCTCTAAAATCCCATCTCTGTTTTAAAGTTTACTGTATCCCTGTTGATACTATTCACACTAATACACCCTCACAACTGTCCCAATCTCCACTCTAAGCCACACTTGCTCCTCTTGTTTCAGCTGTACCCTCTTCAACTTACAATGTAAGCTCTCTAATGAGCAGGGTCCTCCATACCCTTTGTTTTCATGTCTGCATTTGTTTTGTGTGTCTCGTATGTCCTTGTTTTATGTATGTCCTGTTTCTCTGACTGTATAGCACTGCGGAGCACTGTAGCACCTTACAAATCTACGATAATAATAATAATAATAATACCCCCTGAGCTACTAATAATAGTATTATTGACCCAATTGCTCAAATTATACTAGCTAGAGAGTTTATTTTGAAAATAAGCAAATTATTTGGCTTACATACTAAGGGTCATCTACAAAAACATAGAAGTGCATGTCCTGCAGTGCTATAGGTGAATGGGACTGATTTTGAGCAATGCCCATAGCTTCCCGCGTAAAACGACGAAATCTACAGGACTGCAAAATGTTGTATTTGCTGATGGGAGGAGGCAAATCCTGGCAATCTATGCAACATATTTTGTGGGTTGTGATTATTTAAAGGGAATTCACAGGGTAGAGAGGGCACATTTAGGGTGACATTCCATGTCTACTAAGAGAGCGCACAACATTTTTCTCCCAGCAAAAAATACATTTCCATGTCCTCGAGGATGGCGAAAATTGGTGCTCATCCTATAATTTCAATGGGATGTCCTTTGCACCTTCCAGCAGCACTTATAGAAATATGCACTTCTAGTGGCATTTTAAACAATGTAATAAGTTGTAAGTGGCACATGTAATAAAACAAAGTCCCCTAACTCTCACGTTTAATTCAAGGCATAGGTGGGTTTAAAGAAAACCAGAAAAGTTGAAATCAATGAATGGGGCTGGTCCTAAAGTTGTGGTAGGTTTGACTTTGAAATGACATTTTTAGTCTTTCAATCACATAAAGGGCAGTTCTAATGACGGGGGAGTAGAGAGACTTCTTTAAATGTACGAAACAGACAAATAGATGCATTTGAGAAAATAAAGAAGTGATTGGTAAATCACCCTTAGGGCTAGATTTACTAAGCTGCGGGTTTGAAAACGTGGGGATGTTACCTATAGCAACCAATCAGATTCTAGCTGTCATTTTGTATAAAGTACTAAATAAATGAAAGCTAGAATCTGATTGGTTGCTATAGGCAACATACCCACTTTTTCAAACCCGCAGCTTAGTAAATCTAGCCCTTAGTGTATATAATATTGTGATTGGTCAGCAACCTGCACCTAACTAGAGTCCATCTCTTCCCCTATCTCCTGGTCTGGTGGCTCAGAGTCTAGATATTCTCATATCTTACACCATCACTCTAATATTACAGAGAAAGCAGGTGGTCATGGAAATGACAATATGAGCACCGCCCCGATGAGGAAAGTGGCTAGGGGCATTGCTGGACGTAAGATCCTAATCAGATCTGAGAAATGTGATTTTGCTAAACTGACGCCATCTTGTTGCCTTATAGCCATTTTGTTCTGTTATAGCTTAAAGACAGATTAGATGCACCTGTTTTGTAGGAGTAATTCATTATTTGCAAGGCTATGCTTATAACCTTGGACATAGCAGACAGGAGATAAGCCAACCCCCCCTGGGGAGTTTTCCTGTGTAATATTGAGAGAATGTACTAACATCTGTGTAAAGGGAGCATGAGTGGTTAAAACCTTGTGGGGCGTAGTTTTCTGTAATACGTGATTTTTGCTATATAGATAGGGACTTGTAACTAAATAAAGCAGAATTTATTGTACACTCAAACCATGCAGTGTATTTAATTATCTCCAGCTGATGAGCTCATAACTGATAAACTGACACTTACAGGTGAACAATCTGATTTAGATTCAACAGATCCTAATGAGACATTTAGTGTTGGGTGAAGTATTATGAACTGTGGTAGAGCCTGAGAGGAGACTCCTGCTGATCATTTCATTTATTCTATCAATAACGAAAAACTGAGTAAATTCTGCAGATGTATATTTAACTGGTGGGGTGAAAATTATTTAACTCAATGGAAGATCTTCACTTGAGGAACATTATTTATCTGAGATCACAATGCTGTGCGACAAGTCTGTAAAATAATATTTTGTGCAAATTAGTCACTGGGATTATTATATGGCACCAATAATGTTGCGCAACGCTGTACAGAGTGTATGTAATCATCACATCAGTCCCTGACCATTGGAGCTTACAGTCTAAATTCCACACAGACACACAGAATCTAGGGGCCATTTTTGTCAGAAGCCAATTAACCTAACGGCATGTTTTTGGACTGTGGGAGGAAGCAAATATGGAGAGAACATTCAAAATTCACACAGATCAGGCCTTGTTTGGAATCGAACTCATGACCCCAGTGCTGTGAGACAGCACTGCTAATCCCTGTGCCACCTTGTTTCCCCAATGGTGTTTATAGTGCCAACCATTGAGTGCCTACAGGATCCAAGGATGTCAATCCAGCCCTGGGTAAAGAACATGTCAGATATACATAGGAAGTAAATATTTAGCCTGGATCCTGTTATCAGCCTGAGAATTGCTATCAAAACCTGCGGAACCCATCAATAAGCAGAATGTCTGTGTTTTTACTGCATACAGGTTGACAGACTGCACTGTATATAAGGAAGGGTGTATATGTTGGAGGAGATATCGCTGAAGAAGATGAGACATGAATCTTATTCATGTGTCCTAAATATAGAGATGTCATATAGTGAGCAACATCATGACATAAACATTCTCTACTTTTGCCTTTTCTTGAGAGCTGTTGTCAGATTTATTTTGTCAGAACTCTTTTGGATAAGGATAGAACGTCTTTTTGTCGATGAGGCAGAACTTCATCCTGCAGGCTTGTTTAGCGATTGTGCTAGTACTGTGAGATTCTCTATAATGTTTAGAAATGTCAGCCCTTGGTGTTTAGAATTACAGGACCTATAATAAGTCAACGCACGTTTATCGAAATTACAGGTGTTTGTGATTTAAAGCCTGAAATCAAGTTAAAATATGTCTGAACTTTTTCTACCTTTTAACATGGCCTTGCCACCAACAAAATTCAAATTAAAAACAAATAGCAGGCACTTTTTGTTGTTGTATAAGTGTGAAGAACCTTTCATAAAGGGGGTGTAGCATGTTCAGTGTTAGGCTGGGTACACAATACAAAAAATGTACGCCCCATAGGAGGTGTTTTCCTTGGCATCAAATCTATTGGACAATTCTACTCTCGATGTGGTGGTAAGGAATCAGCACCAGCTTTATAAGAGGACAAAGGATAAGTCCCTGTAAGGTAAGGGTGGAAGCTCTTGACCAGAGGAGACTGTGGCCGAAAGGGGTATAATACACTGAAAGCAGGAGTCCTTACAATATGTACCCCAGGACGTAACCTGAGACATAGTGCAATCAATCTGGGGGTTATGTAGCCAGAGCAAACGTAGACCTAAAATTAAGAAAGGTGAAGCTTTGGAAGTGACGAGAATCTTTAGCAAGTGCAGATCCTCCACTCTGATAATGAGTCTGGTGGATGATAATACTATCGGAGATGCAATTTCCATCCACAGCCATGATGTTGAAAGGTCGGTGTAAAGATTCCGTGGGTAGCCACAAATCTTGAATCACTGTGGCGGTAATAAAGTTTCCAGCGGCACCAGAATCAAGAAGAGCAGAGAAATTCTAGGTTCGCTGTGCATGTTGAAGGGTGATTGGTAGTACACAGTCTTTAGTAGCAAAGTATTGAGTACTCCTAAAATGGCATATCGGTCACCGATTAGGAATGGCAGTGTCCCGGACACTTGGGGCAGGAACCAATAAGTGTCCTGGGGCTGCACAGTAAAGGCATAAATTTGCCAATCGGCATATCTGACGTTCCTCCTGGGTTAAGAGAGACAGCCAGATCACATGATCGCAGGGGAATGATTCCTCCACCCCTGCGATCGCATCCTGGTGCCTGACTGTCACGGTGACAGCCAGGCAGAAGATAGAGTAGCGGAGACCAGCGGACTGCAAGACACTGGGCCCCATGATTTCTGAAGGCGGCCCTGCTTGGCACTGCACTTATTTTTCTTTCATCAAAGAAAAGTGAAAGGTGAAATTAAGCAGTGTCACAGTGGTGAGCAGTGCTGTCTCACATCGTTGGAGTCATGGGTTCGATTCCCGTATAGAAATGTGTGGAGTTTGTATGTGCTCCCTGTGTTAATAGGGTTAGGTTAATAGGCTGCTATCAAATTGACCTTAGTCTCTCTCTCTGTCTGTGTGTGTGTGTTCGTTAGGGAATTTAGACTGTAAGCTTCAATGGGGCAGGGACTGATGTGAGTAAGTTCTCTGTACAGCGCTGCGGAATCAGTGGCGCTATATAAATAAATGGTTATGATGATGATGATGTGTTTGTCTGGGTTTCTTCCAGGTGCTCCGTTTTCCTGCCACACACCAAAAATCCTGGTTGGTTAATTGGCTTCTGATAGAAATGAATCAATTAGACTGTGATGCCCAATGGGGTAGGGACTGATGTGGATGGTTTGATATTCTCTGTAAAGAGCTGTGTAATATTGTTTTCAAATAAACAAAAATAATATAAAATAAATTTGGGGGATACTATACTCTGTTGTGAAATGGCATATTGATACTGGAAGGACTGGGGAAGCTGCAGAATGTCTTGTGACAATGATATATGTCTAGCTGGCTGGGTCGGGTCTGGCAAGGGTTGTGTGCCAACAGGCTCCGGTGATGGGAGTAATGCTCTGCAGACCACAGCTGTAGATATAATGGGCCCTATGGAGAGTTGGATAAAAATTCCGTCCAAATCACTGGAGTTAATTGCATCAGAATAAAAGACACATTCTACATAGTGCGCTGAGTCAGACACATGTCAGCTGAGCGCCATCATTATCAGCTGATAACATACACCAGGGGGGGAGCATTGGGAACAGATACATTTCCTGAAAGGTGTATCTGCATCTGCGGCCAGGTCTACATCAGTCCTGCTCACTTGTACAGACCCTCACTGTCCCCAGGTATCCAGGTACTTGTACATTAAAGTATACTGATGCATGCCGCACAATAGGAATTTCATTTTATTTAACAATACAATAAGCTGTTGCTTTTTGTCCAAATACAATCTGTACATATTTATGTATTTTTTTTTATGTATGTCATACACACCGATGTATGTAAATATAAATAATACTGTTATTAATTAGCCAGTGTAGGAGTGCAATTACCCATAGTGTGGCCAATGTAAATTCCCTGCGACCAAGAGGCTGAGAAATCACCCATCACCATTATATTATTTTACACTACCGCTATGGGATCTATTATCCAAAGTACATGGGACTATGCTGTCTGAAGAAGTGATTTTTCTATATTTTGAACCACTTTGACTATAATATATTAAATTATAAATAGACCCCAGTCTTTCCAGTTTCTTCCCCTGGCATTCCTCTCCTCATGACAGCTGTCAAGCAGAGCTCCTCACAGTAACTGAAGGAGACACTTTCTGATCATGTCTGTGCACATGACATTATCACCAAATAGCAGCAAATATTTACAGTCTTCCTTTCTGATTTTCATTATTATCTGGTTGATGGTTTTCCATATAAAATAACCCTTAACTGTACATGTATTCATAATTCCCAGAATTCCTCACGTGAGTACCAAAGATTATTGCGGCATGGGGGTGGCTCATGTCCTGCTGAACCACTGATTGGTTATAAACAAACCTCCTCCATATATTAGCTAGTAGTCTGTATCCGTGGTACTCAGGGCCTCCAGTCGCACTCCAGGGCCCCTGTGCGTGGGCTTCTTATGGACACCCCCTAGTCTTGGCTTATGGAGGGTGACCATGCAGACCAGTAAGAAGCTGTTCATTCTCCCAGTCACTTCCACCAAAATCAGGGTCTGATGGGACCGGAGCCCGATCCGTCCTCTCACAAACATCATCTCCCTGGTGGAACGTCATTAAAAACCAACCAGTTACTTAGTTATACTTAATTTAATAATTGTGTTTGAGTGTGTGCAGCTTAATTTAAACAAGAATCACAAAGAGTTTATTTTCAATTTTTTTTATTTAACAATATGCAGAGATGCAATTGAAATATTGCTGAAGTTTTATTTATTAACGAACACTGCCAGCGCCCTGGGAACCCCAAATATCTAGGTGCAGTCATTTTGACCAATTCACCAGTAATTCCGTAATAATAGCCATTGTTATGGTCATATTTGGGGCTCCCGGGGATCTGGTTTCAGAGTTACTCATCTTATAGATCCCGAGGAAGGCAAAGAAAACCCCCAGAGACATTTAATTTTTCTCAAAGAGGGAAAAATAATTCCTTCCTGACTCCACGTATGGCAATCAATTTTCATCCTGGATCACATATATATAACTGCATATTGCTGTATAGCTGTGTAAAGACATAAGAGGGAGGGAACCCTGCTTTTAGGAGCTTACAATCTAATAAGATGAATCTTACCCACTAGGGCTTACAATATTATTCATCTATACAGAATAGAGGAGGGAGCCCTGCTTATAGGAGCTTACAATCTAGTTAGATGAATCTTGCCTGTAGGGCTTACAATATGATTCATCTATACAGAAGAGGGAAGGGAGCTTATACAGATATAATTACATGCTTCTCACTTACCTCTCCATCAGCGATGACAGAATAACATTCATATTGTCAGGAATCCGCTAGGATGAGTGAGCTACAAAGTCCTTAACTTCGAACCAATACTGGCGAGAAACTAGCTCAAAGGTCTTCTAGGCTCCCAGATGTCCAGCAAAATGTGAAGCATCGAACCAGATGGATAGTCTTGAGGGTGGATAGTCTTGAGGGTGTTGGGACAAGGCCATTACAGAATTGCCTGAACTTTTTCAGGATCCATCCAAAGGCCTGAACCAAAGATGATGTAACCAAGAAACGGTAGTTCAGAAGCCTCAAAGGAGCATTTTTACAACTTACAATAGAGGTGGTTCTTACAAAGTCAAGTAAGAACCTCAGCAAGATTAAGACGATGAGAATGGAGATCCTTAGAAAAGATTAAAATATCATCAAGGTACACTACCACGGAAGAATACAGAAAGTCACGGAAAATTTCATTAACATAACTCTGAAACATGGCAGGGGCATTGCAGAGGCGAAAGGCATGACTAAATGTTCGTAGTGACCATCTCGCGTGTTGAACGCTGTCTTCCACTCATCTCCAGCTCGTATTCTGATGAGGTTGTATGTTCCTGGAGATCTAACCTTGAAATTTTTTTTTGCGCCTTTGATGCGATCAAATAATTCGGTGATCAGCGGAATGGGGTAACGGTTTTTAATAGTGATGGCGTTCAGACCCCTGTAGTCAATGCAAGACAGTAGGGTTCCATCCTTTTTCTTTACAAAGAAAAAACTGGCTCCAGCAGGAGAGGTAGAGGGTCTAATGAATCCTCATTGCAGGTTTTCCCTGATATAATTTGCGGTCGCCTCAGTCTTTGTTAAGGAGATAGGAGAGACTCGTCTTCTAGGCGGAATTTTCCCTGGAATTAAATCGATGGGACAATCCCAGGTTCAGTGAGGCGGCAGGCGAGCTGCAGCGATGCCGGTAATGAAAATAGATGTCAGGCACCGTCCCGCTGTCTCCCCGGGACGGCCGCCTGTATCCGTGCCCAGCGCGTCTGGATGCCTTCTAGGCTAGGGCCGCTACTCATAAGTCTCGGCGGCAGCCAGGAATAGCGCTGCCGCCCACAGAGTTTCCTATTGGCCTCTGATACTTTATAAGGCACTTCCTGTTACCTCACAAGTGCCAGAGTATCAGGTCTTCCTGCCTCCAGCGTTATAGTGTGTGTACCAGTCCTCTACATTTTTTCCTGACTATCCTTGTGCTGCCTGTGACCTTTTGACCCGGACCGTTTGACCACACCTATTTGGATTCTTCCTTTGTACTGCGCTACCTGAACGTTATCGACCCGGCTTGTCTCACCATTCTTCTGGATATCCTTGTGTACTTCTTACTACCAGAACGTTACCGACCCGGCCTTTCTGACACCTCTCTGTATCTCGCTGTTGTGTCATGGAAGGACCGCGACCTGTGTGTCCCTGCAGCGGAGTCCATACTTCCTTGCGGGGGTTCCTGGTGAATACCAGTGATGGGAAAGGAGCAAGTCTTCCCAAACGAGAAATCCGGAGAGTGGTTGAACGCCCCTAGCCTGACCTCTCCAGAGCAGGCTAAGGTCTGGGATTTCCCGACCATTTGGGACACAATTTTAGGAGATGTCCAGAGTCGCCACAATAGATACATAATTTATTCGTCATTTTCCTATCTCTTTCTTCGGGAGTTAGGCGTGAATGACCCAACTGCATGGCTATATTGGAGGAGCTAGGAAGTTGGAACCGGGGAGCAAGCTGGAATGGCGGTCGTTTAAAGGTTTCCTTTTCAGAAGATCTTTCTCAGAACCTGATGTCTACTCTGTTACATAACGAGATTAGGGAATCCAAAGAAGCGAGGAGTTCCTGAAAGAGAATAGCGTCCGTAACCTTGTAGGAGAGGCCCTGTCAGAAGGTAGCTACCAGGGCCTCGTCGTTCCACTGAAGATCAGAGGATAAAGTCTGGAATTCAATAACGTATTGGACCACAGACTGTGATCCCTGGCGTAACCGGAGGATACTGGAGGCTGAGGAGATGACTCACCCTGGCTCACTCCCAAGATTCTTTGGAATGTCGAGATAAAGGCTGAAAAATCATCAAGGAAATTATCGTTCCGCTCCCAAAGGGGAGAAGCCCAGGCCAGTGCCTGCCCTGATAAAAGGGAGATGATATAAGCAACCTTGGATCTGGAGGTGGGAAAGTTCTGCGGAAGAAGTTAAAATTGAATTAGACATTGGTTTAGGAATCCCCTGCAAGTCCTTAGATTCCCACCGAACTAAGAAGGTGTAGGAAGACGTAAGGCAAAGAAGGCAGAGAATGCCTCAAGGACTACAGGATGAACCAGAGCCTGTGCTGCAGCAGGAGGCGGAGTAGTCACTTGTAATATGTCCAGACGGGTAGCAAATGACTGCAAACACTGAATTAGTTGAATTTGTACAGCATCTTCCAGCCTACCAACAAGGTGTTTGAGTAAGACTTTAGCGGAGGGTTCTCTATCGGGATACGTCATGGCTGGTTCTTACTCCCAGGAATCCGCTAGGATGATTGAGATCCTGCTGGTCTCGACTGGGATTGGCTAGACTCCACTCAGGGGCGCGTAGTCTAATAGAGCGGAAGGTTTTCACCAGGGATCTCCGCAAGGGAATTTGGGCTTTGCAGCTTCCACCCTGCAGGTCGCGGCCCTCTAAGGAAGTTCCCAGTGAGACGTGATAGAGAACTGGCACAAGATATGAGTGTAATCCCCAAGTAGTACTAGGGGCAGGATGAGATGATACTGGGAGGCAATATACTTGGACAAGTAGAGAGCAGAAATCTGCGACACAACCACTAACAATTGGAGCAGGTAAATGACGATTTGCGGCAGCACACTAGAGAGGAGATAGCGATGATCCACAGCAGTTACCACTAACAAGTGGAGCAGGTAAGCGGAGATCAGAGACAGTACACCGGATGGATGGTGGGTGATGATCCCCGGCAATTACCACTAACGAGTGGAACAGATAAGCGGAGATCAGTGGCAGTAAACTGGATAAGTAGCGGGTGATGATCCATAGAAATTACCACTAACGAGTGGAACAGGTAAGCAGAGATCAGCGGCAGTATGCCGGATAGGTAGCGGGTGATGATCCACCATGTGGAGAAGAGAGAGAGCTGCTTCCAGGGCTGAAGTAGACATGAAGATCCAGCACTGATAGGGGATGGGAGGAGCCTTGTAAAGGGATGTCAGGAAAGTATAACCAATGGGAGAACATGGCACGTAGAACAGGTGAGATGGTCTGCTCAAGCGCAGGACTGCCGCCTACATGACAGCCGGTGAGGAAAGCAAAGTATCAGGAGGAGGGTTGGAGCGCCGGTCCTCGAGTGGTGGCCATGGGACGCCGTCTGTTGACACATATATTATAACCGGATTCAATGTGATCGGGTCTTGCATGTAGAGCTCACACAATTCTGCAGCTAGAATTTTGCTTTAAGCTAATCCGAAGAGCGCAGGGGATCCCATGACGTAATGGTTATAGGAACACGTTACAGAGCAACCCTGAATTTTCCTTCTCTCCGCTCCTGTCAGTGATCCTAGGTTTCAAACTCCCATCTGATTGACTGACTGATACAGAGGAAGGCGAAGAAAACCCCTGGAGACATTTGATTTTTCTAAAAGAGGGAAAAATAATTCCTTCCTGACTCCACGTATGGCAATCGATAGTCATCCTGGATCACATATATATATATATATATATATATATATATATATATATATATAAAACTGCATATTGCTGAATAGCCCTGTAGAGACATAAGGGGGAGGGAGCCCTGCTCGTAGGAGCTTACAATTTAATGAGATGAATCTTGCCCACTAGGGCTTACAATATGATTCATCTATACAGAACAGGGGATGGAGCCCTGCTCATAGGAGCTTACAATCTAATGAGATGAATCTTGCCGGTTAGGGCTTACAATATGATTCATCTATACAGAAGAGAGAAGGGAGCCTATACAGATACAATTACATGCTTTTCACTTACCTCTACATTAGCAACGACAGAATATCAACCATATATTATAACCGGATTCAATGTGATGGGGTCTTGCCCGTAGAGCTCACACAATTCTGCAGCTAGAATTCTGCTTTAACCTAATTCGAAGAACGCAGTGGATCCTACGGCGTAACTGTTAAAGGAACACTTTACAGAGCAACTCTGAATTTCCGTTCTCTTCACTGTCAGTGATCCTAGGTTCCAACCTCCCATCTGACTGACTGCAGCAGTTTCTGGTCCTTACATCAGTCTCATGATCATTTCATCATAATGGTCTCCATGGAAACTATGTCACCTGCTCTGATGTCATAATAGGCTCTGACCTCATGTTACTAATAAGTGATGAAAGTATAACCAGAGGTGTTGGAGGGTGTAAGCCTAAAATATAAAAACAGTAATCACATTCATGTCATGTCTACATCAGGTCTATGAGTGGAGGGAAGGTTTGTGGCCCCCGTGGCCCTTTCTTCCTGTGTTACCCCTCCCCCAGATTAGTCTCAGAGATCCATGGCCCAAACCTCCACCACATTCCATGTGTATTAATACTATAAATCATCTATTCTGCTGTTAGTAACAATGTACCTGTTCCTCCATCCTATTAGAATTACAGTCTCCATCCTATTAGATAATACAAATGAAACAAGAGTTAATCATGTAATTTTGCTCTTATATAATCTTATGTGGCATTTCCACTAATCCGGCCTGCATGTAATTAATGTAATTATGTAATTAAAATAACATACAATTTACCCTTAATTTACTGAAGTTTAACAGATATAAGAAGAGGAAGTATACTATTATATAAAATGTGACATGCATGACCTCAAATACCCAACAAAAGAATATATTTCTAGTACCACAATTTAAAACACCATAAATAAAAAAGCTTTATGAATTGCAAGTATTTAAAATTCTGACCCTTGCCCACCTCCTCTCCAGCATGTAAAGGACAAAAATATGGTTTGCTGTCTCCATGGAGCGAATCACTTATATTCTGCAAGCAAAAGCAGATAAATATGATCCTATTTGGGAACTTTAGTTCACGTTCCCCCCACTCCTCCTACTCTAACAACTCCTTGTTGTCCTTCAGCTTCACCCCTCACATCATATTGTTGTTGGTGTTAACACTTCCAATATCTACTTATCCAATGACACACTTGGATTGTCTTTTAGTTCTCTGTCTGGCTGTGATTTATATCCAGACGGGTGCTCTGCTCCCATTTTAGCCCCCCCCCCCTCCCCGCTTCCCTATCTGTTCCTCCCTCATTTTTATATTTTATTTTTAAAATCTTAAAATGACATGCTGACGATGTTCTGTTCTTTTTAGTATTATTCCTATCTATTACCAGGTTGTTGCTATACATTGTTTTCAGTGCAGTGAGACATACATTTCATCAATTCTAGTAAGTGTGTGTAGATTTTCTTATATCAATTGTATATCTGTGCACTGTGACATCTGTCATATCAACTGTATCATATCACAGTAGGCGATTAATGAAATAATGAAAAAAGCAATTCATAGTAAAAAGCAAGCCAAAGTAATTTGGGAACATTGGTTTCATAAGTAGGAAAACAGATTGGTAATGCCTAAAAATTATTTTAAAACTTTGAACTTAGAGAACCTGAGGAAATCACAATTAACCCTTATAAAGCGGTCACAATCCAGAATTCATAGCTTATATAGGAAATTGCACCAATCTATTGTAATGGGAGGGGGATATGTTAATATAAAGTATATGTATGTGTAATGGGAGGGGGGTATGTTAATATAATGTGTATGTGTGTATAATGGGAGGGGATATGTTAATATAAAGTAAAAGTATGTGTAATGGGAGGGGGGAACGTAAATATAATGTGTGCATAATGGGAGGAGGGCATGTTAATATAATGTGTATGTGTGTGTAATGGGAGGGGGGTATGTTAATATAAAGTATATGTATGTGTAATGGGAGGGGGGTATGTTAATATAATGTGTGCATAATGGGAGGGGGGTATATTAATATAATGTGTATGTGTGTGTAATGTGAGGGGGGGGTCTTAATAAAGTGGAAGGAAAGCTATTAATTTAATGGAGGAGTGCAGGTGGGGGCTAATTATTTAATGGGTGCTATTTTATTTGTGGGGTGATGGTGGGGCAATTTAATTTAATAGTGGGGCCTATTAATTTAAGGTGAGGTGACGGGACCTTTAATTTAATGCTGAGGTGGCTTGGGGCTATTAATTGAATATGGGGATGAGTTTGGGGAGGAGAGCTATTTATTAAATTTGAATATGAATTATTTAATGCCGGGGATGGTTGTGGGACATGGCTGTGTTTAATAAACTTAAATGCTAATTAATATATTGCTGGGGCTGTTTGGAGGGAATGAAATAAGTTTATGTATGAAATGGGAATACTATTGATTTAATGTTGGGACTGGTTGGAGGGAAATAGATCTATTTAGCATAAGTGAATATTGTTATTTTAATGTTGGAGTTGGAGGGAGGCCTAATTATACAATGTGGTTGCTACTGATTTAACACCATGGCTGGTTTTCTAAATGTCATGTTCCCAAATAGGGCATCCAAGAATCCAGTATCCAGACAAGCAGCAAATGAGCTAAAGTAACCAGCAGCCACAGGTGGTAAAAGTGACCAGAACAGGTAGGAGAGAGCAGGACAGTCTGCCAACTTTCCTGAATATGGTGGGGCAGTCCCAAATTTGGATGACTGTCTCACTTGGGGACACATTTATCAACCACCACATAAGATGAAAAATAGTTTTCAATCCTTGTCGCATTCATAAGGAGTGAACTATTTCTCATATTTATGAAAAAAGCAACACAGGAACAGCAGCTCCGAAAACTGCTGTTCCTGTGAAGTGCAAACAATACTTACCACTGCCTCTTCACTTCCGAAGAAGTCTGCCATCCACGGGGGTCCTCTTCTCAATCCAGTGCGCATGTGCCGACTGAAAACCTTGGGCACGCGCACAAACATCTCTGCACTATACAGTTGCAGAGAGAGAGCGGTGAGTGACAGGGAGGGATCATGTGATCCCTCCACACATGCGCTGTCCAGCTCTGTTCTTCGGAGCAGAGCTGACAGCACTGAAACTTTTCAATTATGTTAGTAAATAGCGATACTAAGCAGTGCCCATACACTGTTTTGGGGACTGCTCAGTAAAACGAAGAGATATGCAAAGCAGCAGATATCTATGATATCTGCTGCGATGCAGTGATAGTAAATTAGAATTTTAAAGTTAATCCCCAGAAAAAGTTAATCAGTTTTCGGGGATTGAACACACTTTTTAGTTTCATAAATAGGCCCGTTAGTCAGGATTTGGACAGTTGGGAGGTATGTCACTGTCAGGGGCTGGGAGAGGGATGGCCGGGGGGCACACAGGCGGCCGCATCATAAAATGCAATCTAAAGCGAGGTTTGTTTTTTGTTGCATTATTTATTTTCATTATTTAAGATGTATCATATATAATAATAAAGTATCGCTGGGTTAAAAAACACTAAAATTGATAAATATATATTGTACTAAAAACCACCCTTTAAGGATGGGCCGCTACTTATGGGCCAGTGCTGTGTGTTTACCCCCCGGGCTAAAGTCTGCCAGCCAGTGCATACTGTTGACGGATGGGGTGATCAACCTATCAGGTTCCCAAAAATTAAGATGAACTGACAGTTTGATACAATGATGTGTCACAAAAAGGATATGATAGGGAAATAAACTATAGGGCTGGGGGAACTAAAGGAATTGTACCCTGTCCTATCCTTGCATTAAATATCAATTGTTGTTTTTGACAGTTTGCGGCTGGGAGAAGTTAGCAGGAGAGTCATGTTCAGCACCAAAGGACTACTGTTATAGAAGCTTTAATATAACATACCCCCCTCCCCCAGAATCCTCCCTGAGATCCACTTTGAGCCATATCCTGCAGGGAATACAAGCGTTCATCAAGCTACGGAGCTCTACTGACAAAATTGATTGAGTCACCCTGAGGCTCACTAGTTGGCTGTCAGCTTCAGAATGGTTGGCAGGGCGCATAGAGCTTGCTATATATGGTTGAAATTATCTTAGGAAGGGGTTGTCTAAAAGTGGACAACTCCTTTAAAAGCAAAAATCATCATTTAACCAAGAGAAGTATAACACCCCTTTAATATTTCATGAACTGGATGGTGATCGTTGACCTAATTAGGGTTTGGGACATACACAATGATGGCGGGTTAATCTGTCTTTACTATCATAGGACAAACTCACCCAATATGTAAAGTACATAAAAGATTCTAGGACAATTCTTGTGTGTATCATTTAAAAAAAGACTTAACAACTCAGGGCCTGATTCATTAAGAATCTTAACTTGAGAAACTTCTTATTTCAGTCTCCTGGACAAAAATATATTACACGCAAGGGGTGCAAATTAGTATTTTGTTTTGCACATAAGTTAAATACTGACTGTTTTTTCATGTAGCACACAAATATCAACTTTAAATTTCAGTGTACAGATAAGCTATCAAGTATTTGTGCGTTACATAAAAAAAAACGTCAGTATTTAACTTATTGGCAAAAGAGAATACTAATTTGCACCCCTTGCATTGTAACATGGTTTTGTCCAGGAGACTGAAATAAGAAGTTTCTCAAGTTAAGATCCTTAATGAATCAGGCCCTAAGTGAGGAATAATTAGCTGTTTGTGTAAAAATGCTAGACGTATCTACGACTTCTATATATAGAAATATACAAGTCCAAAAATGTAAAGTGTTTGTGCACTATACAAGGTATATGCAGATCAATGACTTTACATCATCATTTTGTCTTACCTCAGCTGCAGTATTAGTGATACATCCTTAATGATTACATTTCTTGTATTAATTTACCCTATTTTTTTACAAATTGTACAGTATGTAGTCTAAGGGTTCTTAAGATATGGGTGGGGACTCAAGACACGGCTCTCCGGCTATTGTGGATGGGTACCCAAAATAAACTCTTTCAAAACAATATTGTAGAATGGAATTATTATATCATAAATTATTGTGTTGTGATATTGATAAACCAAATCATTGACTTCTACTATTTAGGACTTGCACAAATATGTTTCTAGCCATAACCTTAAAAATATCTGGGATTTTACTAAACTTTAAATTCAGGTTTGGGTATTTGTGATCATTTTCTGTGGTTATTTAATTAAGAAAAAACAAACAAAACTGTTTTTGGTTGTCGTAATATAGTTACGTCAATATTTTTTGCCTGACTATTAAACTGGATTTACTTAAGATACTAAGGGATATATTTACTAAACTGCAAGTTTGAAAAAGTGGAGATGTTGGGCCTGATTCATTAAGGATCTTAACTTGAGAAACTTCTTATTTCAGTCTCCTGGACAAAACCATGTTACAATGCAAGGGGTGCAAATTAGTATTCTGTTTTGCACATAAGTTAAATACTGCCTGTTTTTTCATGTAGCACACAAATACTTGATAGCTTATTTGTACACATGTTGCATTAGAGGGGGAGGTAAATTTAAAATGTGATGTCAGATTTATAGTTGGGGTAGGGCAGGTCCTAGATTAACTTTAAATTTCAGTCTAAAAATAAAGATATCAAGTATCTGTGTGCTAGATGAAAAAAACAGGCAGTCTTTAACTTTATTTGCCAATAAATAAACTCATTTACACCCCTTGCATTGTGACATGGTTTGTCCCGGAGAACATTTACTCCTTTTTTTGCCTTACTTTCCTTAATGACTCAGACGCAATATGTTTGGAAAATTTGAAGGGTATTATAAATGTGTAATGTGCACAACATATAAAACCACAAAAATAGTAGAAGAGAAATTATTTTAGGTGAAATGTTACAATGAGAAAACCTTAAAATGTGTTGGTAAATTGGTAAATCACAAAAACGAAAATGTGACATATTTGGTTGAATGTCCATGTCATACATCATCATCATCTATTTGTATAGCGCCACTAATTCCGCAGCGCTGTACAGAGAACTCACTCACATCAGTCCCTGCCCCATTGGAGCTTACAGTCTAAATTCCCTAACGAACACACATACAGACCGAGAGAGACTAAGGTCAATTTAATAACAGCCAATTAACCTACTAGTATGTTTTTTTTGGTATTGTGGGAGGAAAAGGAAACCGGAGCACTTATATATTAAATATAGAAATGACATCAAGATTGGTGTATAGAAAAGTTGAGATATTCAAAATATATTAAAAGGTCTAAACATTCACAATGTGTCCTGTCCTACCTAAAACATTTTATAAAAGTGACACCTTATTAATACCGTTTATAATAATGTCTGTGGACAAGAGATGATTACGAACGTTTTCATTCCAAAAGGACATATGGTGGTGTTTGATTTAAGATGTTTTTTAGGGGTTATATATAGAGAGTATATCTAACTGATTATTCAAAATGCTTAGTATTGGGTAGAGTCCACTCTAATAAATGCTCAAAATATTCACTACAGAGGTCAGGAGAAAGGGGAAATGTTTCACTTTAGTAGTTGGGGGTGGTAGAATGTGCTACTAGAGAGTCTAGGGCACTATTTCCCAACTCCAGTCTTCAGGGACCCCTAACAGTGCAGGTTTTCCAGGTAGCACCACTGGATCTTTCAAAATGTGTCAGTTAGTAATGAATATACCCTGTGCTCCAGCAAAGAGATATGGAAAACATGCACTGTCAGGGACCCATGAGGACTGGAGTTGGGAATGACAGGTCTAGGGTGTTACACTGGGGGCCCATGGCTTGCTCCCTATGTGATATGGTCACGTCCGCGACATGGGTTGATGATATCCCTCTGGTGGGGCATCTGTGCGATGCACACACTTCTATCCTCATGGGAATATTTTAAAAATGTCAAGAAGTGTGGAGGACACTGGAAAGAGCTTCTTATTTTCCTGTAGTAAATGCTGCACATTATACATGTTTAAACCGATCAAGTTTTCTGCTGTCCCACCAAGTGAGTA